>NW_026265701.1:0-5000 GCF_025860055.1 Xyrauchen texanus
CAATTCATTTAAAAAGCCACAGTGAGTGTTTTCACACATACTGGTGGTATACAATGATATGTTTGTTTTACTCTGGTCCAAACGCATCATGTTTCCATGATGACTGACCAGAAAAGACGCACGTGATGTCATGTTTACATGACTCCCGATTGTTAAAATGAGTATCGAATTAACGATAAACTTTAACAACAGAGACACACGTACGCACTACACAGGTACGCAGTTTATTTGTCGCGCTGCTGTTTTTGTGTCACGCTCCGTTTTCTCCGTTTATGACTATGGACGAGTCACCCAGATCCTGTGCTACTCTACAGTGGCGGCGACCCGCTGTACTAAAATAGTCCGAAAATAATCACTTATTAAAGGTGTACCATGGTGATTCAGGTGACTCCAGTACTCACCGATATGGTTTCTGAATCGGAACAACTCTAGGTAAAAGGAAAGAAGTGTGAGACACAGCTTTGGAGCAACTTAGTTGATTCACAACACTACATAACGGGTTCTCCCTCTGCGTGTGTTTCGCGCTGGATGACGGTCGTGCTGAGCGGTGCAGGTACAGAGGAGAAGTAGAAGAAGAGAAGAGGATGATACCATTTGCTAAGCGGGGGTGTTTTCATTTTCATCCTTAACACATACATTTTAAACCATAAACTACGGAGTATGTTTTGGACATTATTTAACCTTGTCAAAGACGAACAAAATTTTTAGAATAACAACATTTATTACTCCAAGTTTTAGGGGTGCTGAGCTCCTTTTTAGGGGTGCTTCAGCACCCCTAAAAAGGAGCTAGACTCGCCCTTGTGCATCAGCACATCACTTGATGTCGGACTTACAAACATTACAAACAATCTAAAATCACTGATTTTGCCAAGTAGCTGAAGCCTGTACCATGAAACCGGTTTCGGTGGCTAGCCAGGTAAGTTTAGATTAGTTTGCCTCAACCGCTGGTTTTAGGTACCATGAAAGTTGGTCGGCTATTAGCTGTGTTCATCTCCATAGTAATTTACGCTACACGGCCGCTCTGGATTACTGGCAATCAACTGTGAGAAAAATGATGCAATCAAGTCACTCCCCCATGTCTCTTAAAGCACACTTTACAAATAACATCTTAGATATCCACAAAATCGACACATTAAATTATTTATTTGAGAATCTAAATGTAGATTTTTAGCAGAGTGTTGAATTTTATTGAAAATTTTATTCCTTTTCATTTACTCTCTTAAGCCATAGCAAAAATATCTTATACATAATATATTAGGCAAACTATAAAACATCCAGAAAGATGAATTAATGTGATTCCAGCAAAAAACAATCCTTTTTAAAATATTAAAATCTCAAGATTGCTATGGAAAGGGGTGAATGTCACCTAAACTCCTTCTTTCTTTCATGGACTCGAGATGAACATGCAATATTTTACTTGAAGTTATAATAATTAGGGCTGTCGATTTAATTCAGTGTGATAATTTTTTTTTTTTAAATAAGATGTTAAAAAATTAACTCAATCGCGCTGACCGTATTAAGGAAGATTCCTGAGAAATTCATGCTTGTAGTACCACCCACCTGTTTAATCCAGAGGGCAGCAAGTGAAACCTCAGCTGTATGGACAACACACAGTTTATACAGTGAACAAAACAACTATCCATCAGCAGCACAAAACAAACGTGCGTAAAGTTCTTGCGTTCAAAACACTTGATGGAGCGCAAATGTGAAAAAGAGATCTCAAGATGTGTTCTAAGTATTAGATATTTAACTTGACACAGTGACCTAAAAATTTATGTTTATGAAACAATGCACCCGAGACGCTACACAAGATTGTCTGACGCAGGTATGATGGTTCCTTAAACAAGCCCTCATAATAAATCACCAACTGATTGACAAATTCACTTGCGAAATGGATTGCTGTGAACAATACATTGTAGTAGTAATCAATATGGTTGTAAACAATACATTATATTCTAAAGCTGCTTTTTGAATTGTCTTGTGAAAGATTAACTGTTCTGCCACAAGAATGTAATGAATTTTAATTATCTGAATATTTTATATATATATATATATATATATATATATATATATATATATATATATATATATATAATATTTAAAGATAACTATGTATAATTAATTCATCATTATATATTGAATAATTTTTAGATGAGGGGCTTTCTCAGCAAATATTTGTATATGCGATTAAATGCAATTAATCGTGATTAATTAATAGGGACAGCATGTAATTAATTCAATAAAAAATGTAAATCGATTGACAGCCCTAATAATAATATAAGCTATTAGCAATATAATGATTACACAAAATATGTATTTTATAAAAGGAACAAATACATCTAATTATTGCATACCAATTTTTTGCATACACAAATCCAAGTGCTCACTTTTTAATTAATCAATAGTAGTCTTTTTTATGCTTTTTATTTTTGCATTTTATTAAAGACAATATACAAATTGTACATCAAGACAGAGGAATAAAAAACATGATGTTACTTTGAATAACCACATCAAATTCACATGTCATTCAAAATCACCATTTACAACATATTCTATAAATAACATGTGGAATTTATTCATGTACATGTTTTATTTAATTTCAAATAGTGGAAAGAATGTTAAGGCATCACCTACTTTTTTTAAATATTAAATGAGATAAGACATACCTCATATTTTAACCAAATAATCTGAAGGAAACAATCTATCTAAATTAATTAGGGCCCAAGCACAAAGTGCGTAGGACCCTATTGTTTTCGTTAGGATTATTATTATTATTATTATTAGGGCCCAAGCACAAAGTGCGTAGGACCCTATTGTTTTCGTTAGGATTATTATTATTAGGGCCCAAGCACAAAGTGCGTAGGACCCTATTGTTTTCAAGTTAGGATTATTATTATTATTATTATTATTATTATTATTATTATTATTATTATTAGGGCCCAAGCACAAAGTGCGTAGGACCCTATTGTTTTCAAGTTAGGATTATTATTATTATTATTATTATTATTTTTTTTTTTTACGACTTACGGGGCACTTTTGGGGCTCTTAACATGCTCAAAAACTCTTGAAACTTTGCACACGGGTCAGAACCTGCGGTCATTAGGGCCGGCCTGAAGCTGGTACCCGGGCGTGGCAGGGGCTCGACAGCGCCCCTGGAACAGGGGCCGAAAACTTGGTCTATAACTCAAACACGCTTGCATGTAATAATATGAAACTCGGTACACATATAGATCTCATCATTTCATATATCCTTCATACTTTTACTTTTTACCCCAGACCAACAGGAAACCGTCTATTTAGGGTTGTTTGAAAACGCACGCAATGGAATTTGGAATACTCCTCCCAGAGAACTCCACCAATCGCCACCAAACTCGGTCAGCATGATGTCAAGACATTGACCATGAAAAATTGCCGGCAGATTTTTGATATCTCTAACGGTTTGGCCGTGGCGAGGAAACGAAATGATGGCGAGAAACGAGAAACAGTCAGAGTGTTATAACTTCTACATACATTAATTGATCTCCATGAAACTTCAGCGGTGTGTTCGCTGTAAGAGGCCGATCGCATGGATGTGACTATTGTGAGTCAAAGTTATAGCGCCACCAACTGGCAGAAGGAAGTGTGTCACTTTCAAAATGCTTTAAAATCACCCACTTATTGTTACACGATTTACTTCAAACTTTAGGTGTATAATGTAAACACACGGCAGATGTAGACGTGTGAAAGAATTATTGATATCTTAAATACTGCTGTCGCGGCAGCTCTTCAAACTTGAATTTTCTTTTTTGATGCCTGGTGCAGGGGCTCAGTAGCGCCACCTTCAGACAAAAGTGGGGTATTGGTTTCATACTTTGACCTAGAGTCAGATATTTTGGTTTGAATGTGGAACACATTGCACAAGAACTTTGAAGCTCAAAAAGCACATAAATGAAGCTTAAACAGCAAGGAAGTGTGTTATAACTTCTGCATACATTACTTGATCTCGATGAAACTTAAGCAGTTTCTTCACTTGAAGAGGCCGGTCGCGTGGATGTGACTATTGTGAGTCAAAGTTATAGCGCCACCAACTGGCAGAAGGAAGTGTGTCACTTTCAAAATGCTTTGAAATCACCCCCTTATGTCTCAATTGAACAAACAGTTGATAAAGAAATCGGTATCAATATATTGAATTATTAATTATTTCACTGATCAACTGTGATGTCCGGTTAAGATGAAAATAAACTATTACTCTGTCTAAGCGATTATCTTTCTGAAACACGCCACAAAAACTTACAGAAACGGATAACACAAACATGACGTTGGAAATATACACTTATCAGAATAGTTATATTAAACTTGTCTATTTCAGTTATAAAGCTGTCTCATATGTAATTTCTCCTTTAATTCTATAATATAACCACTAGATGGAGGTCTAAGCACATTTTCTGTATTCTTGTTGTTTTAACGTAAGAAGAACACTTGTACGTGTTGACTGTTGAGAACGGTGTTTGGAGATTTTAAAAGACGCGGACCAGACGGAAAAACAAGACATACTGCATCATTACGTTCAATATTTTAACGAGGGCCACTCGTACGCTGTACACGGTGTAAGCATCAGCTTGAGGACTCTTCAAAATGTATATAGGTCTCAGTTCTGGATGGAGTTATTTGCAGACCTTAGAGATGCTGGATACTTCAACGGGAGTCGTGAGCGTCATTGCTTTGGTGATACAATAAAAAAATACTCTACAAAAAAAAAAAAAAAAAAAAACAGGGTTTCCACGGGGTCTTAAAAAGTCTTAAAAAGTCTAAAATTTCAAAATCACAATTTAAGGCCTTAAAAAGTCTTAAATTTGCTGAAGTATTGTGTTCTAGGTCTTAAATAATTTTTAACAGGTCTTAATTTTCCTACGTCCATGTAAATCTCATTTAAATGCTCCCGCAGCTTTGGAATGTTTCTTTTTTACTTCCGTGCTGTTGTAGTTTCTTATTTCGCTAGTCCAAATATAATTCGCTGTATT
>NW_026265702.1:0-5000 GCF_025860055.1 Xyrauchen texanus
GTCCATTTCAGCCATTTTGTATTGTATTCATTTTTGCTAAGTAACGTTTGGAAAGACATACATTCTACACATGTGTGCCAAATTCAAAGTCAATTGGAGCTAAGACTCAGGAGAAGAAGAGTTTTGCAGGTTTTCCAAATTGTTCACTGTACAGGAAAATTCGTAATGGCAGAAGTATGGGTCCTTGAGGCTTTTTTGTTCCCCATGAGAAATGAGGCATGTTTACAAAGTTTCAGAAGATTTGGACAAATGGGGTGGAAATTATATCACTTTGAAATTTTATTTTTTGGGCGTGGCCTGTAGCGCCACCTATGGGCGAATATTGACCATTCTTGGTTTGGGGGTACCCGTTGGCATGGAGTATCAATGTGCCGATTTAGAAAATTTTTGACCAGTGACTTTTTGAGCTATTTGGGCTCAAGGAAAAGAATAATAATAAATATAGCTGCAAGCAGCAATGCGGATTCCTTCTCAAAATGGCAAATCATTTAAAACTGATCAGTAGAGGGTTGGGGTTAAACCCTCTCAATGGATGAATCCAAAAAACACGTATTTCTGTCTGAATCCTAAACTAAACATTTTCAGTGTACAGGAAAATTCAGTGAAAATGCCATCAGTTTGAAAATTGGACATTTGGGCATGGTCTGTAGCGCCCCCTAAGGGTGAATGTGGGCCATTCTTTATTTGTGGGTTCCTGTTGGCCTGTAGTATCAAAGTAGCAATTTAGAAAATTTTTGAACAGAAAATGAGACTTTTGGGCATGGTCTGTAGTGCCCCCTAAAGGGCGAATGTGGGCCATTCTTGGTTTGTGGGTTCCTGTTGGCCTGTAGTATCATTGTACCAAATTAGAAAATTTTTGACCGGAAAATGAGAATTTTTGCATTTGCTGTAGCGCCCCCTATTGGCGAATATGTTCCATTCTTGGTTTGTGTGTTCCTGTTGGCCTGTACTATCAATGTACCAAATTAGAAAATTTTTGACCAGAAAATGGGAATTTTGACGTGGCCTGTAGCGCCCCCTAGGGGCGAATGTTGGCCATTCTTGGTTTGTGGGTTCCTGTTGGCCTGTAGTATCAATGTACCAAATTAGCATTCATTTTATGCATTGTAAAAATAAGTGAATATTAAAGGGATATTTGATCATTTCCTCACCCTCATGCAGTCCCAGATGTGTACGACTTTCTTCTGCAGAAATTGAATGAAGATGTTTAGAAGAATATCTCAGCTCTGTTGGTCCTTTCAATGTAAGTAAATGAGAAGTGGTGAGAAACAGATCAATAATCAAGTAATTTTTTACTATAAATCTCTACTTTCACTTTCACAAGCGCTCTTCTCTCTTAAGAGTTCTTTTTCTGTTTTTTTTTTTTTTTGTGATTTACATAAGCATATCACCCCTCCTGAGCAGGGTGGACAATTTATAGTAAAAAAAATAAAAATACTCTATATACTACAGATCTTTTTCACACCTACACCTATAATATCCCTTCTGAAAGTATGGATTAAACCACTGGAGTGTTATGGGTTACTTTTTATGTTGCATTTATGTGATTTTTGTTGATGTGAGTTCTGATCACCATTCAAGTGCATTGAAAGCACCAACAGGCCTGAGAAAGAAAGAAATACACATCTGGGATAGAAAGAGGGTGAGTAAATGATGAGAGAAATATCTATTTGGGGTAAACTAATTTTATTTGAAAGACTATCTAGGCACATAATAACACTGCATAGCTGTGACTGTTTATAACTATTTCAAAATGTAAAAGCTCACACTTTAAATGGTCAGTGCTTTGATTTTTAAATCATTAAAATAGCAACAGATCCAGTGAAAAAAATGGAGATTGAGTGATTGTTTTTACATTTTACATGCCATTCAAAAAGTGGCATTCTACCACGTAAGAGAGAAATAAAAAAAAACTTAAAATAATACCATTTGTACTTTTCAATTACTTCGGATGTCAATGCACTGGGCGAAGTCTAAATTGTTACTGTCTCTTTAAGAGGCTTTTATCGCATGATACAATATTCAAGGCACAGTCCAGTTTAATCTTTTGAGAACTGTGAAGTATCATTAGTTTCGTTCTGTGCAATGCTTTTTGCATCTGTATTCATTTCAGAGATTATGGGTGTGAGGTGATAAAATACAGACTGCGTGAATGGTTGATGGTTCACTTGAATTTTGTGACGTGTTTCAGAAAGATTATCGCGAAGACAGACTGAGCACCCAGTTTATTTTCTTTATTTTACAAAAGCACAAGGTTTTGTTGTTATTGTAATCGTACACAAATAAAAGGACACATTTCATAGTTCGTAATGATGTCTCGCATGTTTCTGTATGGGCAAAAATGACGCAGTATTTTAAGTTGTTTCCGCTGTTTCAAGAGAAACATCTAACAGGATATCACCTGGAATAATGCCAGAATTCAATATAATTATACAAGATTTCTTTCTCAACTGTTTGTTCACTTGACATAACAGGCTCCTCAATATATCATGTATTTTTACACTTCGTTGTATGAAATTGTCCGTTCAGACGCAAGCAGCAGCGAAAGCGAAGTCTCATAGGCGTGCGTGCGTGCGTTAGACGCGACGCAGCTCACTGTGTCACACAAACAGCTTGCAAACGTTTGAGTTGTTTTCGCATTTGTTGAGCTGAATAGTGTAAAATCGCTTGAATGTTCACACAGGCAAACATTGTATACAACCGACAAACCTTCGTGAAGACATATGTTTCATGTACGTTTCTGTCAGCGATTATTTTTCTGAAACACGTCATAAAAACTAAGACGGAGACGGCACACCCGGTTTATTTTCTTTATTTTACAAAAGCACAAGGTTTTGTTGTTATTGTAAAAGTACAACTTTCATAGTTTGAGACGATGTATTAAATGTATAGTATGGGCAATAATAACGCAGTATTTTGTTAATAACGCAGTATTTTGTTTAAGCTGTTAACGCTGTCTCGATAGAGAAAAATCTAACAGGACATCACAGCGGCATCACTAGACCCCTTCAATAATTCATAATTCAATATATTGATACCCGATTTCTTTATCAACTCTTTGTTCACTTGAGACATAGCAGACACCCCAATATATCATGTATTTTGGTGTATGAAATTGTCCGTTCAAACACGAGGCGAAAGAGAACTCTCATCAGTGTGCGAGCGTTAGACGCAACGCGACGCAGCTCGCTCACTGTGTCACACAAACTGCACGCAAACATTTATTTGAGTTGTTTTGCCTTTGTTTGAGTTGAATAGTGTAAAATCGCTTGAATGTTCAAACTGGAAAGCATTAAAACACACAATTGACTTACCTTCGTGAAGACACAAGTAAAATGTCATTTGGCTTCTAAGTCTGGAGCTCCACCGAAATGCTTCATTAGAGAGATTGCTACAGAAGAGCTGCATGTGGTAGACAGAGTTACTCCAGTAGAGGGAGCCTCTTTGCTCAGCCAATGTAAGTGAATGGGATTTTACATGTGGACCGTATTTATCCAGTAGAGGGTGCACTTTTGCTCATCCATTGTAAATCAATGGGATTTTTAAAATTTTTGATCATCTTTTGTGTGTACATTTACATAAACATGTCCATTTCAGCCATTTTGTATTGTATTCATTTTTGATAAGTAACGTTTGGAAAGACATACATACTACACACGTGTGCCAAATTCCAAGTCAATTGGAGCTGAGGTTCAGGAGAAGAAGAGTTTTGTAGGTTTTCCAAAATTTTCACTGTACAGGAAAATCCATAATGGCAGAAGTATGGGTCCTTGAGGCTTTTTTGTTCCCCATGAGAAATGAGGCATGTTTACCAAGTTTCAGAAGATTTGGACAAATGGCGTGGAAATGGTATCACTTTGAAAATATTTTTTTTGGGCGTGGCCTGTAGCGCCACCTATGGGCGAATGTTGACCATTCTTGGTTTGGGGGTACCCGTTGGCATGGAGTATCAATGTGCCAATTTAGAAAATTTTTGACCGGTGACTTTTTGAGCTATTTGGGCTCAAGGAGAATAATAATAATAATAATAATAAATATAGCTGCAAGCAGCAATGCGGATTCCTCCTCAAAATAGCAAATCATTTAAAATTGATCAGTAGATGGTTGGGGATAAACCCTCCCAATTAAGGAATTCAAAAAACATGTCTTTGTCTGAATCCTAAACAAAACATTTTCAATGTACAGGAAAATCCATACCGGACCTTATGGATCCTTGAGGCTTTTTTGTTCCCAATGAGAAATGAGGCATGTACACCAAGTTTCAGAAGAATTGGACAAATGGCGTGGAAATGGTATCACTTTGAAAATATTTTTTGGGGCGTGGCCTGTAGCACCACCTATGGTCGAATGTGGGCCATTCTTGGTTTGTGGGTTCCTGTTGGCCTGTAGTATCAATGTACAAAATTAGAAAATATTTGACCAGAAAATGGGAATTTTGGAGTGGCCTGTAGCGCTCCTAGGGGCTGAATGTGGGCCATTCTTGGTTTGTGGGTGCCTTTTGGCCTGTAGAATCAATGTACCAAATTAGAAAATGTTTGACCAGAAAATGGGACTTTTGGGAATTACCTGTAGCTCCCTAATGGTGAATGTTGGCCATTCTTGGTTTGTGGGTTCCTGTTGGCCTGTAGTACCATTGTACCAAATTAGAACATTTTAGACCAGAAAATGGGAATTTCGGCATGGCCTGTAGCTCCCTAGGGGTGAATGTTGGCCATTCTTGGTTTGTGGGTTCCTGTTGGCCTGTAGTATCAATGTACCAAATTAGAACATTTTTGACCAGAAAACGGGAATTTTGGCGTGGCCTTTAGCTCCCTAGTGGCTGAATGTCGGCCATTCTTGGTTTGTGGGTTCCTGTTGGCCTGTAGTACCATTGTACCAAATTAGAACATTTTAGACCAGAAAATGGGAATTTCGGCATGGCCTGTAGCGCCCCTAGGGGCTTAATGTTGGCCATTCTTTATGCAGTACTTCAGAGTGATGTCATCTTGAAGCATGTTAGG
>NW_026265703.1:0-5000 GCF_025860055.1 Xyrauchen texanus
ATGCAGATACAGATGCACATGCACATACAAATGCACATGCAGATACACATGCACATGCAGATACACATACAGATACACATGCACATACAGATACACATGCACATACAGATACACATACAGATACACATGCACATGCAGATGCACATGCAGATACACATGCACATACAGATGCACATGCAGATACACAAGCACATACAGATTTATATGTACATGCAGATACACATGCACATGCGCATACACATGCACATACAAATGCACATGCAGATACACATGCCCATACAAATCCACATGCACATGCAGATACAGATGCATATGCAGATACACATGCACATGCAGATACACATGCACATACAGATACACATGCACATACAGATACACATGCACATACAGATGCACATGCAGATACACATGCACATGCAGATACACATGCACATGCAGATACACATGCACATGCAGATACAGATGCATATGCAGATACACATGCACATACACATACAGATACACATGCACATACACATACAGATACACACACAGATACACATGCACATACAGATACACATGCACATACAGATACACATGCAGATACACATGCACATACAGATACACACACAGATACACATGCACACACAGATACACATGCACATACAGATACACATACAGATACACACACAGATACACATGCACATACAGATACACATGCACATACAGATACACATGCAGATACACATGCACGTACAGATACACATGCACATACAGATACACATACAGATACACATGCAGATGCACATGCACATAGAGATACACGTACAGATACACATGCACATGCAGATACACATGCACATACAAATGCACATGCAGATTCACATGCACATACAGATACACATGCAGATACAGATACACATGCACATACACATGCACATACAGATACACATGCACATACAGATACACATGCACATACACATGCACATACAGATAGACATGCACATACAGATACACATGCACATACACATGCACATACACATGCACATACACATGCACATACACATGCACATGCAGATGCACATGCACATACAGATGCACATGCACATGCAGATACACATGCACATACAGATGCACATGCACATACAGATGCACATGCACATACAAATGCACATGCAGATACACATGCAGATACACATGCACATACAGATTTATATGCACATGCAGATACACATGCACATGCGCATACACATGCACATACAAATGCACATGCAGATACACATGCCCATACAAATCCACATGCACATGCAGATACACATGCACATGCACATACACATGCACATACAGATACACATGCACATACAGATACACATGCAGATACACATGCACATACAGATGCACATGCACATACAGATGCACATGCACATACAAATGCACATGCAGATACACATGCACATGCAGATACACATACAGATACACATGCACATACAGATGCACATACAGATACACATGCACATGCAGATGCTCATGCAGATACACATGCACATACAGATGCACATGCAGATACACATGCACATACAGATTTATATGCACATGCAGATACACATGCACATGCGCATACACATGCACATACAAATGCACATGCAGATACACATGCCCATACAAATCCACATGCACATGCAGATACAGATGCATATGCAGATACACATGCACATACAGATACACCTGCACATACAGATACACATGCACATGCAGATACACATGCACATGCAGATACACATGCACATGCAGATACAGATGCATATGCAGATACACATGCACATACAGATACACATGCACATACAGATACATATGCACATACAGATACACATGCAGATACACATACAGATGCACATGCAGATACACATGCACATGCAGATACACATGCGCATACAGATACACATGCAGATGCACATGTACATACAGATACACGTACAGATACACATGCACATGCAGATACACATGCACATACAAATGCACATGCAGATTCACATGCACATACAGATACACATGCAGATACAGATACACATGCACATACACATGCACATGCACATACAAATGCACATGCAGATACACATGCAGATACACATGCACATACAGATTTATATTCACATGCAGATACACATGCACATGCGCATACACATGCACATACAAATGCACATGCAGATACACATGCCCATACAAATCCACATGCACATGCAGATACACATGCACATACAGATACACATGCAGATACAGATACACATGCACATACACATGCACATACAGATACACATGCACATACAGATACACATGCAGATACACATGCACATACAGATGCAAATGCAGATACACATGCACATACAGATTTATATGCACATGCAGATACACATGCACATGCGCATACACATGCACATACAAATGCACATGCAGATACACATGCCCATACAAATCCACATGCACATGCAGATACAGATGCATATGCAGATACACATGCACATACAGATACACATGCAGATACACATGCACGTACAGATACACATGCACATACAGATACACATACAGATACACATGCAGATACACATGCACATAGAGATACACATGCACATACAGATACAAATACAGATACACATGCACATACAAATGCACATGCAGATACACATGCGCATACACATGCACATGCAGATACACATGCACATAGAGATACACATGCAGATGCACATGTACCTACAGATACACGTACAGATACACATGCACATGCAGATACACATGCACATACAAATGCACATGCAGATTCACATGCACATACAGATACACATGCAGATACAGATACACATGCACATACACATGCACATACAGATACACATGCACATACACATGCACATAGAGATACACATGCACATACAGATACACATGCACATACACATGCACATACACATGCACATGCAGATGGACATGCACATACAGATGCACATGCACATGCAGATACACATGCACATACAGATGCACATGCACATACAGATGCGCATGCACATACAAATGCACATGCAGATACACATGCAGATACACATGCACATACAGATTTATATGCACATGCAGATACACATGCAGATACACATGCAGATACACATGCACATACAGATTTATATGCACATGCAGATACACATGCACATGCGCATACACATGCACATACAAATGCACATGCAGATACACATGCCCATACAAATCCACATGCACATGCAGATACACATGCACATACAGATACACATGCAGATACAGATACACATACACATGCACATACAGATACACATGCACATACAGATACACATGCAGATACACATGCACATACAGATGCACATGCACATACAGATGCACATGCACATACAAATGCACATGCAGATACACATGCACATGCAGATGCACATACAGATACACATGCAGATACACATGCACATACAGATACACATGCACATACAGATACACATGCACATACATATGCACATGCAGATACACATGCACATGCAGATACACATACAGATGCACATGCACATGCAGATACACATACAGATGCACATGCACATACAGATACATATGCACATGCAGATACACATGCACATACAGATGTATATACAGATACACATGCACATACAGATGTATATACTGATACACATGCACATACAGATACATACACATACAGATGCACATGCACATACAGATGCACATGCAGATACACATGCACATACAGATGTATATACAGATACACATGCACACACAGATGTATATACAGATACACATGCACATACAGATACACATGCACATACAAATGCACATGCACATACAAACGCACATGGAGATACACATGCACATACAAACGCACATGCAGATACAGAAGCACATACAAACGCACATGCAGATACGCATGCACATACAGATACACATGCACATACAGATACACATACAGATACACATGCACATACAAACGCACATGCAGATACATATGCACATACAGATACACATGCACATACAGATACACATACAGATGCACATGCACATACAAATGCACATACAGATACACATGCACATACAAATGCACATACAGATACACATGCACATACAAATGCACATACAGATACACACACAGATGCACATGCACATACAGATACACATGCACATACAGATACACATGCACATACAAACACACATGCACATACAAACGCACATGCACATAAAAATGCACATGCAGATACAAACGCACATGCAGATACACATGCACATACAGATACACATGCACATACAAAGGCACATGCAGATACAAATGCACATACAGATTCACACACAGATACACATGCATATACAGATACACACACAGATACACATGCACATACAGATACACATACATGCACATACATGGATTAAGAGAAACATCAATAGACAATCGAACACTTTCTCTCTTTGTTTCTGTTTGTATAATCGACCAAACATCGGTGATAATGTTAGTTTGTGCTACAGATGTGATGTTACAGTGGTGTTCTAGAGATGTGACGATCATTAATAACACTGCTGTAGAGAGACAGCTGCAGTATAATACAGACGTGTAGATTACAGCACAGCGCTCAGGATCATCACTCACGACTCTTTGTCTCTCTTTCTGTCTCTCTCTCATTGTTTTGTCTGTTATTGATACAGAGACTCTTTTCAAGTGGCTGTCAGTGCTAATGCTGCCGCTGGACCACAGCCAATCAGAACGGCTCTTTAAACACCCTCCTAATAAAAACACCTTTTGTTCAAAATGGTTTTGAAGACTTTTTGGTTCCACTTTACTTGCAGTATGAAGGTACTGCTTTTATAACGCCTCATCGTTTAGATGTTTCTGAACCGTATCAAATAACGGTCAATACATTTTTGCTAGCGTCCTGTCCAACACTTACAGTATTTTAATAAAGGACACTTCTGAACTTCCAGCACACTGAAGACTCTAATGGTGCGTTCACATACAACGTGAA
>NW_026265704.1:0-5000 GCF_025860055.1 Xyrauchen texanus
CCGTCCACCTGGAACTCTGCGTAGGGCATCAATTTAGTCAGCGGCGGCACTGGGTGCCAAGAATTGTACCAAAATTACAATTATATTCTACCAATGATGTTGTGAAACACAAGCTAATATATATAATGTAATATAGAATATAAGGGTGCCCCTTGGCATGAAGATATGAGGGTTTTGTTTTTCTTCAGTGAATCATGTGCTACTGTCCATGTTTTCTAAAGTTATACAATTGCTGGAAGAAACTGAAATTAAGAAACTGTTAACTTTCTTCCACCAGGGGGCGCTTGACGAATCCTCCATTGATCCACATTCAACGTTTTTATATTCAATTGGAGAAATGTTTAAACTGGATAATCACCTTCTAAGCACAGCAGAAGTCGTCTCTTGCAAATGCCTTCACACTTTTTCATTTGTTTCACACATTTTTCACACCCTTTGTTAAAACTGTTCCCACAGATCTCATTGAAAGACCCCAAACTCTATTGCATTAACTGTGTTGAACAAAAGGAAAACATCTATTCACAGCTGATACTTGCATAATTATGACACTCTAATGCACCTCGTTTGCACAACTCTTCATTCAGCAATCAGTCCTCTTCCTCTATAAAAGATGCCACCTCTGTGTTGCTATTTGCTAGCATGGATCAAATGGCACTTTTCCGCTGCACGTTACGGTTCAACTCAACTCGCTTTACTTTTCTGAGCTTTTTTCCACTGCAGTTTAGTGCCGCCTCAAAGTGGGCAGGATTATAGGCTGATGGTCATAGTTGCACCGACTCTACTGCCGTGGCATCGTCTTAAACGCGACACAAAACAATAAACAATAACGCGAGCACTAGCTGTTAGCGACTAGCTCATTGTGCTGCATAAAGCAGTTGTTCATGGTGATGTTACACAAGTGTAACAGTTAAATTGGTTGTTTTAGAAGCTTCCAGTAGCTGCTAAACTAAATAAAGTGAAGCTATCAAGCAGAATATCGAGTTAACGAAACAAAACGTCCCATCCTCTATCGTGGACTCCAACAACGCCGTGACCGAGTCCAGCGCACTCTCCGTCCCATTGCTCGCCGGTTTAGATAGCGTCCATTTGGTCGAACCACTTCCACTTTTCCTTGATGGTTCTGTCGTCACTCAAGTTTATTTAACTTATCGCTGCACTGTTGGTCGGTCCGGTGGTCCGTGTTCGGGACACTTACTGAGAGACTTTATCGTTTCGCTCATCGCTAACGAGTGGACCGTCTGCACCTCGTTTATTGACCACGGCGTGGTTTTGCGTACAGCCATCTCTTTTCACAATTTGAAAGTTGCGTGAACAAATGACACTCGATTAATCGATTACTCGTGCACATCCCTAATATGTATTTGCATAGTGAGACCAGGGGCGAAAATTTCATCAAAATGTTGGGGGGGACAATAAACATAACAATTTTTGAAGGGGACACCAAGGGGTTTTTTGTTGTTGCCCCGTTTGCATTTGTATTATTTTATTTCTTAAACAATTATTTTAAGAATATATCATTATATTATTTACAATACACATATTTTAATTCTCAGCAGGAAACCGATGGAGTGCGTACTCCAGGTAGGGAAGGAGGTATTGCCCCAAGTGAAAGAGTTCAAGTACCTCTGGGTCTTGTTCACGAGTGAGGGGACAATGGAGCGGGAGGTTGGCCGGAGAATCGGGGCAGCGGGGGCGGTATTGCACTCGCTCTATAAAGAGCTGAGCCGGAAGGCAAAGCTCTCAATCTACCGGTCCATTTTTGTTCCTACCCTCACCTATGGTCATGAAGGCTGGGTCATGACCGAAAGAACTAGGTCGTGAGTACAAGCGGCCGAAATGGGCTTCCTCAGAAGGGTGGCGGGCTTCTCCCTTAGAGATAGGGTGAGGAGCTCAGTCATCCGTGAGGAGCTCGGAGTAGAGCCGCTGCTCCTTTGCGTCAAAAGGAGCCAGTTGAGGTGGTTTGGGCATCTGGTAAGGATGCCCCCTGGCCGCCTCCCTAGGGAGGTGTTTCAGGCACGTCCAGCTGGGAGGAGGCCTCGGGGAAGACCCAGGATTAGGTGGAGAGATTACATCTCCACACTGGCCTGGGAACGCCTCGGGGTCCCCCAGTCAGAGCTGGTTAATGTGGCTCGGGATAGGGAAGTTTGGGGCCCCCTGCTGGAGCAGCTGCCCCCGCGACCCGACTTCGGAAAAGCGGTTGAAGATGGATGGATGGACATATTTGAATTATATTTTAGGGGGGGACAACCCTCAGATAGGGGTCCTGACCCCCCGCGATTTCCGCCTATGAGTGAGACGCATGTCCCTCTCAGTGTGTTATCCAGAGTGTTCACTATTGATCTTAGTCAGGGTCAGGACTGGTAATCTGGCATACCGGGCATTTTCCCGGTCGGCCGACGCTCATTTGGGCCGATCAGGGGAGGACTGGCCATCGGGGGAACTGAGGGGGTCCAGTGGGTCGGCCGCGAAATGGACCGAATGGTAAGCTAAAACCATCCACCGCTTTATGCAGAACAGACCACAAAACGGCGCCCCATAGCTCACCAGTTGCTATGTAAAATCCTGGGCTGATTTCTCTTCCCAGTCCAGCCCTGGTCAGATGGCAGATGCTGTATTTAACTTTTTCAGACAATAGATGCTGTTTTTGTCCACCGGAAAAACCTATTTTCAAAAATCAGAAATTTACACCTGAACGATTGTCCCCGTGGTACACAAACGTACAACCTTTTAAACCTTTTTGTTGTTATTTGTGTTCAATTAAATAAGCTGCCCCCCTGACTTAAGGTTAAGACCGTAGTCCACACAGAAACAGATAAACCACGCAAGATTTCCTTCCATCACAGGCTCTGTTTATTTATAAACTGGTATAATATAGAAGTACCTTTGTACAAAAATGTAGAAAACGGTACGCAAAAATATCACTTAGTTTCCTTGTAAATAGAGCGAGGTAAATGCTAATGTTATACAACTGTTACTATGTTATGTACTTTTGCCAGCAAAAAAGTTTGAGTGAACTGTGACAGATATAAAAACACACAGAAATGCAACAAACACAAAATGTTTTTTTTTTCTTTAGAAATAATAATAAAGAAGAACTCCATTACATTCTTTATCACAGCAATATGGAAGCACATGACGCTGTTTGTAGTGTGAATCAAGGGTGTATGTGCCAGTCATCTTTGGTATGCCAGAGCAAGTAGAAACACTGGGTTTTTAAAGGGACGCGCGTCCATACTGCGCCCCTCTATAACACTAAATGAAGTTAGGCACTATGTAGGCAAAGTGTTGAAACTATAGACCTTCTTCACACTCCGGGATTGGAACGCGGAAGTAAACGTTTGCAGGTTAAACTTCCACAGCGGTGAATGTGAGATCATGCTAATATTATTTGCACTTACACAATTGCTCCAAGAACAAAAGACCAAATCCTGTATAACATTTGAATGACTTTCCAGAAGAATAAAAATAGAGAGTGTTGGATTACGCCACATGTACTCTCAGCAGCTGTAATCGAAACCTCTCACAGCTGTAATAATTCATTTTATAAAACTGATTACCGGGTAATATAACACAAGATTTACGCCGCTAAATAAGGCGGAATCAGCGTCATCACAGTCTGTGAAAAAGGTCAATGGTGAATGTCATCAAGTACCTGCATTGCATGTTATCGCAATACTCTACAGAATCAAAAAATGAATATTTGTTCATCACTTTCCCTCAGCTCAGTGCTGTTGTCAGTCGCGATGCATATGCATGCTAGCTTGGGTTATGTAGCGCAACGTAGACAAATGAAAACCTTACCAAACACGCAACTCAGTGCCGTTACCTTTTAATGTACCTGTCTGAAAGCAGACTAGTCAAATAAACATCGTCAAATAATCATAAAACAAACGTCATCTGGTCTAGACCTAGAAAGATAATGTTTTGTAATCTGCCGTTATGACACTTAGCTATTAGCTTTAGCACGTTTTTCCATTAACACTTTATTCCTGCTTTTCTCTTATACTGTAAGAGTGTTTATGTGACGCTCTTGTTCTACCCGCTCTGTACAGGACTCGAACCTAGGTCTCCGGCGTGGGAGGCGGGTGCTCTAACAAGGAGGCTAAAGGCTACAGCGTCAGTCGCTAGTGCACCTCTTGAGGTCAGGAGAGTGAGGTTTACACACTGCACCGCTATCTACCAGCTGGCTCTCGTTACACTCACCCCTAAACCTCACTCCCATCCGGGTCACGGCACCAATCTTGTTCTACCCACTCTGTATGGGACTCGCACCTAGGTCTCCGGCGTGGGAGGCGGGTGCTCTAACAAGGAGGCTAAAGGCTACCGCTGGCTCCCCTTACATTTATATCTGTCTGACTGTCCATGCATTGCATCCGTCTCTTTTACTCTTATCCAAAAATATTACGCCACAATTGTCAAAGGCACTTGAGTCCTGTCTTCACCAATACTTCTGGAGAGAGTGCCTACCAGCGAACCCACCAATGAAATGAGCTCACTTCCATCTTATGTGCTGCTCATGTCCAGATGTTTCAAAACGTATTTTTTGTAACCTTTCTTCCATTTACAGTCAAATGCTCATATATATATACATTTTAATAAAGATTTATATTGTAAACAGTCACGCCCCTTAAGTAACAGAGCGCAACAGTCTTGTTCTGGAAGTAAAAATCCCTTTCAATTTTTCCACGGGCGAATTTTAACTATGACTTATAAACCTTTAATAGACCTACCATGAGCTCTGAGGTTGTTAACTGATGGTATAAGCTTCTGTTGAAGCCATCAGTCCACGTTATTTCATAACTAGCATTAACTAGTGAATTCCTGGTGAAGAACTACACTTCCCATGATCCTTTGCAGCAACCGCACACTCCCATGATGCACTGTGAATGATGCAATCAAGTCTCTCTTCCTACACTCTCAAACTACATTCAAACTCAAACATTTTGCACAAACAAACTGCTTCTATACTAATTTAAAATCAACATCTTATCTTCCCATCG
>NW_026265705.1:0-5000 GCF_025860055.1 Xyrauchen texanus
AATGCTGCTGGCTATGGTTATGAGCGCAGCCCCGAAGAAGTTAGAAAAAACTGGACGGACTTCGCAAGTGTGACAAAACGGAGGGCTGCAGCACGTAGAAGGGAAGCAAAAAAGACTGGTGGGGGTATCAACTCCGTTCCTCCTCTGACTGCAGAGGAAGAGAAAGTTTTGGCCATCCTGGGGCCTGAGGCATTGGAAGGGATCCCTGGAGGCATAGATGCATGTGCGTCAACCAGGCCTTTGAATTCAAAGTTGAGCCCTGGAACATCAGGCCCCTTCCACCCTGGCCCTGGAACATCAGGCCCCTTCCACCCTGGCCCTGGAACATCAGGCCCCTTCCACCCTGGCCCTGGAACATCAGGCCCCTTCCACCCTGGCCCTGGAACATCAGGCCCCCTTCAACCTGCCCCTGTAACATCAGAACCCCTTCAACCTGCCCCTCTAACATCAGGCCCCCTTCAACCTGCCCCTGTAACATCAGAACCCCTTCAACCTGCCCCTCTAACATCAGGCCCCCTTCAACCTGCCCCTGTAACATCAGAACCCCTTCAACCTGCCCCTCTAACATCAGGCCCCCTTCAACCTGCCCCTGTAACATCAGAACCCCTTCAACCTGCCCCTGTAACATCAGAACCCCTTCAACCTGCCCCTCTAACATCAGGCCCCCTTCAACCTGCCCCTGTAACATCAGAACCCCTTCAACCTGCCCCTCTAACATCAGGCCCCCTTCAACCTGCCCCTGTAACATCAGAACCCCTTCAACCTGCCCCTCTAACATCAGGCCCCCTTCAACCTGCCCCTGTAACATCAGAACCCCTTCAACCTGCCCCTGTAACATCAGCAATGAGTCCTGGTCTTGGGCTATTGCTCCCTTCTCCTGACTCCCCTCAGTCTGAGGCCTCCTCATGTGCTGGGCAACGTCGTTCTGGCATTCCAGAAAACCAGCCATTAATCTCCCACCAAAGGAGAAACAGGGGACGTTGTGGCTGCAGTGAGAAGCTGCTTCAGTCGGAGAAGAAGAAATTATCTGAACTCCAGGGAATCAGGAGAGAACTGAGAGCCCTGAAGGAGCAGCAAGGCCAACATCATCAGGAGGTTATGGCCTATAGGAGGGCTAAATTGGAACTCCTGCAACAACAAGCCAGCTAGCCCTCTTTAACCATGTTTCTACCAACCGACAGTAAGTGAAAATTGTGTTATTTACTCAGTATGGAAAGTCAAATCATGTGTGGCTGACAGCCATGTCTTCTTTTTCTTTTTCAGATCCACAGATGTAACCCTCTTTTTTTTTTTTTTTTTTTGCCTACATTGTTGGCCTTCATGCCTCCCAAAATCCAACCCCTCGTCCTTGTCGTGGGAGGTGGAAACAGACTGGTTCTGGCAAATGGAGCTCTGGTGAAGCTGTGTGGTGCATGGCATTCAATTTATTTTTCAGTGATGAAGTTAAAACCCTTCAGCAGTTGAACTGAAATACAAATAAATAAAAAATGTTATGGCCAAATATACTCTTTTGTAATATGTATTTCAAGTGCTTTTCTAATACACTGGGCATTCAGTTTAATATGAGTTAAAGAGCATACTATTGTAACTTGACTCAAAGTAGTATATTAATGCCACATAAAAATGCAGGCATTACTGAGTGAAGCTGAAGCATGTTTACCATGCCATGTCATCCTTTATTAAATACCTGAATAATGTGACCAAGCCTGATAATGAAACATATGGAATGTAACTTTTATTTTGAAGTGGTAAGCTATCATCACATAAATAAACCATAAAGTAAATGAAAATTTTGTTAATTCACAACATTAATATCATCAAAGACAATATAAGCCAAACATAACACAAAACACTCTTAAGTACTTAGACCATTCTTAAGAGAAGAATGAAAAATATGAAATAACAGAAAGACAACAGCCTATTTTAAACCAAATCAACATATACAATATATTAATGTTGTACCATATTACTATAACAAATCAAAGATGGTAATAATAATTAAATTAATTTAGAATGATTATTAGCTAAGGTGTTTCTATTAACTCAAAAGCAGGTGTACTAATGCCTCTCCTAATAAAAGTTACACTTGTGTGTTTCAAGTGCTCAACAATGGCAGCTTTACAAAGATTCTTACAGCTGGAGCGCAGAAGGCGGCTGAGAAGTCAATCAGTTTATATAAATGCCCACATAAGGACAAATTTTACCCCTCTTGACTCACTATCTGATGATGCAATTTTAAGAAAATTCCGTCTTCCAAGGACCAAGATTCTTGAATTATTTCAGATAGTGAAACCACACCTTCAGAGGGCAACAAGAAGAAACTACGCCTTAAGTCCAGAGGTGCAGTTGTTAGCTACACTGCGTTATTTTGCTGTTGGAAGTTTTATGGAGGTGGTGGGTGATGGCCTGGGGCTCAGCAAGTCTTCAGTCAGCAAAACTGTGACAACAGTAACACCTTTGCTGTTAGAGCTGATGAAGAGCATCCTGGTTTTCCCCAAAACTCCTGAGGAAATACAGCTGGCCAATCAACAATTCTATGATATTGACAACATCCCCAGAGTGATTGGCATCATTGATGGCACCTTAATCCCAGTATTAAGCCCTAAGGTAAATGAGCCCTTGTACATTTGCAGGAAGGGCTATCCAGCCATTAATGTTCAAGTAGTGTGTGATCACCAGGGAATGTTCACTGACATTGTGGCAAAATGGCCTGGAAGCACACATGACTCTTTTGCATGGGCCAATTCTGCAATTTGCCAGATGGCTGAAGAAGGTGGCTTTGGTGATAGCTGGCTGCTGGGAGACAGTGGATATCCTCTTCGCCCCTACCTCTTGAGACCTGTGCAGCATCCAGCCACCATTGCAGAGGAAAGGTTTAATCAGGCCCATGGAAGGACACGCTCTATAGTGGAGAGGACTATAGATATGTTTGGATGGTAGGCTAATATTTTACAGTTTGGACACTGTGTTTTCTATTATTTGTTTCATTTAATCTGACATAACTTGTGTTAATAAATAATGCTGTTTATTTGCCTATGTTTCCCCCCAGCAGACTTCACTTAAATACTTTTGCAAACAATAAATATGTATTTGTTTCTTATAACGCCATGAGAATATTATATTCTACTACACAAAACTGCTTATTTATAAAATGTTTCTTCATTCATTGACTATATATAAAAAATACTGTGGTTTGAGTGTGTAATATTTTAAATAGCCTATAACGTATGTAAATTAGCCTACGTTTCCTTAGCGTTAAGCACTGCATATGTTGCGTATATGTGTAGGCTACAGTAGGCTACAGATACAATTTAATATTTAAGGGTAACCCCCTAAAATAATTTTTGTAAAATATTGTTATATGACAATTTGTCTTTGGGAATTTAACAAAGCTACTCACTTGCACGCTCACCGTTTCTTCGCACAAACGAAACCAAGTCTGCGTCCCAACCGGCAAAAATAACCCTTTCGGAGTGCACTTCGAAGGGAGAATAATTGCGATCGTCACGCTATTATATCGTTTTAAATAATTTGCAATAAAGAAAGCAAATTGTGTAAAACCTGAGCACCTCGACTTTAAGTCATCCAAATCACTTAAAGTGGATGGTGAAAGCTTCGAAAGTAATAGGCTATAGGGTCGATAGGTCTGAATAGAACACATCCCAGCTGCTGCGAAATCAATGACGTCGACACAACAAACAAACAAGGAACTATGCTTCTAACCACAGGTCAAGAGCTGTCGTTCCAACCACCAAAGTTTGCGATGCAGTTTGCGAATGTTCGTTTGAACTATGGTTTCGGGAAACACCAAATCGTTGGACTATGTTAGTAACGACGGAACTTGCGACCATAGTTGGCTAACGATGCTTTCGGGAAACGCACCCCTGTATGCGTACAAGATGTAACATTGATTTGTTTCTCAACGCATGTTCTGCACAGAGGAAACATAAGTTTCCCTGCACACCTGTAAGGAAGCACAGGATGAAGCAATTTTCGGGGGTTGCATTGTGGCCTTAATAAGTCCATAATAATTTTCAAGGGGGTCAAACTCCTTGAAAATTATTTCAGGATGTCCAACAGGGTAGCTTTTTTGAGCCTGACAGTAAGGATAAAGACTCGTGAAATCAACATATCTGATCTTTTCATTTTCTGAAGTTTTGTGGTACAACTTGTAAGCATTTGTACGCCCCCCAAAGAGTGCATCACGCGGTTTCAGTCTCTCAGGTGCCGAATAAGTGGTCATAAACGCAATTACATGAGGGTCAGTTTGCTTAAGATACTTCCATACACACTCATGCATCACCTCAACGTCTAAACAGTATGCGTTCTGCAAAACATCAATATTGTCATTAAACTGCATCCTGAGCACTCCAAAAGGCACTTTTGACCGGGGGTTTACATAGTCAGGTCTGTAACAACACTCGTGACTGTGGTGAAAACACCCGGCAAATTCTAGAGCTTTTCGTACACCATCTTTTTCGTAATATCCATCAACAAAGTACTCTCCAAATTTCACTTCATGTCTTATACTGATTGACGTATGCATTATTATGTGTCAGAGCCAGTGTATTTCTAGAGAGAAATTGCGTCTTGAAAGTACCCAACAGCAACTAGCAAGAGTCACGTAGCTGAAAGGATCTACCTGCGTGCATCGTAGGAATTCATCTCTAAATTTAATGCATGCTTCACGTAATAAAACGACGTCATTCATGCAGTAGATGCCAATCTCTTTTTTGAAATCAAAGACTTCATCGACTGTTTCGTACCACTGATCAAATTTTGTCCTGGCACTATCTGTCATGGTGTTGTACCCGTAGTAGTTTTTAGCAGGGTATGGACCTATATAAGTCTGATTTTCCTGTCTGTTAATAGTGAGGAAAGAAGCCTTTTTCTTTATTTTCCAAATTTAACGCAGATGGCATCTTAGACAGAGCCATGTGGAGGAATGAGTAAGAATCGATAAAACGTTGCCTAAAAGTCTCATCATACATGAAAATGGT
>NW_026265706.1:0-5000 GCF_025860055.1 Xyrauchen texanus
GGACATGTAAGTGAAAAGGGGACATGTCAGTGAGAAGAGGACATGTCAGTGAATAGGGGACATGTCAGTGAGAAGAGGACATGTCAGTGAAAAGAGGACAGTTCAGTGAAAAGAGGACATGTCATTGAGATGAGGACATGTCAGTGAATAGAGGACATATCAGTGAATAGAGGACATGTCTGTGAGAAGAGGACATGTCTGTGAGACGTGTCAGTGAAAAGTGGACATGTCAGTGAGATGAGGCCATGTCAGTGAAAACAGGACATGTCAGTGAAAAGGGGATATTTCAGTGAGAAGAGGACATGTCAGTGAGAAGTGGACATGTCAGTGAGAAGAGGACATGTCAGTGAGATGAGGACATGTCATTGAGAAGAGGACATGTCAGTGAGAAAAGGACATGTCAGTGAGAAAAGGACAGTTCAGTAATAAGAGGACATTTCAGTGAAAAGAGGACATTTCAGTGAAAAGAGGACATGTCAGTGAAAAGAGGACATTTCATTGAAAAGAGGACAGTTCAGTTAAAAGAGGACAGTTCAGTGAAAAGGGGACATGTCAGTGAAAAGGGGACATGTCAGTAATAAGAGGATAGTTCAGTGAAAAGAGGACATGTCAGTGAAAAGAGTACATGTCAGTGAGAAGAAGACATGTCAGTGGAAAGAGGACATGTCAGTGAAAAGAGGACATGTAAGTGAAAAGGGGACATGTCAGTGAGAAGAGGACATGTCAGTGAATAGGGGACATGTCAGTGAGAAGAGTACATGTCAGTGAAAAGAGGACAGTTCAGTGAAAAGAGGACATGTCATTGAGATGAGGACATGTCAGTGAATAGAGGACATATCAGTGAATAGAGGACATGTCTGTGAGAAGAGGACATGTCTGTGAGACGTGTCAGTGAAAAGTGGAGATGTCAGTGAGATGAGGCCATGTCAGTGAAAACAGGACATGTCAGTGAAAAGGGGATATTTCAGTGAAAAGATGAAAGTTCAGTAATAAGAGGACATTTCAGTGAAAAGAGGACATGTCAGTGAAAAGAGGACATGTCAGTGAAAAGAAGACATTTCAGTGAAAAGGGGACATGTCAGTGAAAAGAGGACATTTCAGTGAGAAGAGGACATGTCAGTGAGAAGAGGACATTTCAGTGAGAAGAGGACATGTCAGTGAAAAGCAGACATGTCAATTAAATTTAAAAACCTCGAAGAGAAAAAACATGTTCAAGCCATGGGTTCCTTCAAGTAGTAGGTGCCAGCAACAGCAGGGTCATGGGTATGGGATCGATTCTCAGGGAACACTAAACCTGATCAAATGTATACCTTGAATGCACTGTGAGTCACTTTGGATTAAAGTGTCTGATAAATGTACGTAGGAAAACAATTGAAAAGCAGCACGGACAAACATCATTCTGCAGAGAGAAGATCTGAGCTCTGTATGTCCATACAATGCAAGTGAATGGATACAGAGAAACAAACTTGACATAAAACATTTCAGCCAGCATCAGAGCTCTGAGCAGAAGTGATGTTTTAAAGTTTATAAAGTTTTCATTATAGATTTGCTTCAAAACACATGAAGTGATGGACTGGAGTCATTTGGAGCCTGTTTACCTGCATTATAAGGACAAACAGAGCTCAGATCTTCTCCAAATCTTCATTTGTGTTCTGCTGAAGAAAGTCTTACACAAATGTGTTGATATGATCATTGATTGAGTTTATCAGTTTTAATAATAACACTATTATCATTTGACTATTATAGATCTGTTTTATAATGTTATATGAGGAAATGAGTTTCATTCTTGAGCACTGCGACAGCAGCTTTCATTCCAGATACAGATCGAAGTTCTACTGATTTAATCTCACTATTCTAGTATATATTGTATTTATTACTCAGTGAATGTAAAGAAAAGAAACTGTTAATAGATCTACAATAAAAGTGAAATTAAAGAGTAATCGCATGTGAACGCTTGTCAGAATTTCTCCTTTACATGTGATATAATAATAGATGAAATAAATGAACTAAAACTGTTTGTGATGTGTATAATAGAGAATATTATAGTGGAGTTCACCAAACTGTGTACATCTTTCAGGTTCATATCGTCTTAAACGTCCTGGAGCTGCAATGACTGAGGTGAGAATTTGAGCAAATATTCACATTATTATTTTATTGTGCAGTAAATATATTGTCTGGATATTTGATATTCACCTGCTGTACATACAATCATCTGACAGTTCTGTTCACGTTAATAAAACATTAGAGACTGAATGTTGACTTCTGATCACACCTGATGCATGAAAATAACAACAGACTGAAATAAACAACTAATAGTCAATATGATTTTTAATAAAAGAAATAACTCGTTTTAATAATAATGTTTCATGAATATATGAATATTATGATTCAATATCACTGTTATAATTCAGTGAAGTATTAAAAGATTTGCTGAAATCTCTCATAATACAGAATTCACATTCGATACATCAGATGTTAGATCATTACATCATACAGGACCTCAGCACTGGATCAAAACATGTCCATACTGTATAAAGATATGATACAGAAAATTACACAAATGGATCAAATTCATAAGCTCGACATTAGCCAGGAAAATATCAAGACCATAATAAAAACGTGTGTGTGTGTGTGTGTGTGTGTGTGTGTGTGTGTGTATCAGCTCACCAACACTTGACTTGAAGTTACACAGTTTTGGGTCTTTAGTGACATCTTTGGTTAAATCAACCATATCCAGCATTACAGCCAACTAAATAAATGAATCAAACTATGAACAGATAAACATTGCACAATAATTGAATTGTGTTCATTATTAACTAACAAATCTCCCATAATGCAGCTTTAAGATTGTGCTGCCAGATGTTCTGTAATGTACCACTGGCAGTCACATCTGAGGGGTT
The DNA here is from genome assembly GCF_025860055.1 of Xyrauchen texanus. NCBI lineage: Eukaryota > Metazoa > Chordata > Actinopteri > Cypriniformes > Catostomidae > Xyrauchen > Xyrauchen texanus. The sequence goes on from NW_026265706.1 coordinate 2,901, forward strand.
TTTGGCCATCATTGTTCAGCTACAACAAGCTCGTCAATGTTTCTGAGTACATGTTTTATGTGTGTGTAGTTACAGTTTCATTAATTGTACTAATGTTATCTTTTTAATGTTGCCGTGGGTAGAAAATCAAATATCCAACAAAATCTTTACTCACTTTAGTTTATGCCTGAAAATAATTCTAATGTCCCAATAATGATGTGATGAGTAACTGAGCTTTATTTAATTTCAGATAGGATCAGAAATCACACCGGTAAGAAACCACACGCCATACTCCACAAATCAACTTCATTTCACTTTATTACATTGTCATAATAAATATGCACAACTTGATCTTTTCTGTCTGTTAAATGACAGAAACTGCCACTTTTCCTAAATGTAGCTTGTGTCACATTTATTCAAGGGTTATAGTCTCACATTTACAGTATATTATGCAACAGCACAATATTTGTGTCCGATATTCTTCACTTTCACACATTATTTGAAGACTCCTCGATTAAACCTACGACCTCTTATTACTTATGAAGACTGAAATATCACTAACAACAGTAAAAACAGGTGCAACAGTCCGTGTTTCAATCTCTTTCTCACTAAAAGTTGAGTATCACAGCTGCAATCACACCCATTTATCATGGTACAGATATTCCACTCCAAAAGAGGACATTTCAGTGAAAAGAGGACAGTTCAGTGAAAAGAGGACATGTCTGTGAGAAGAGGACGTGTCAGTGAATAGGGGACATGTCAGTGAGAAGGGGACATGTCAGTGAGAAGAGGACGTGTCAGTGAGAAGAGGACGTGTCAGTGAGAAGAGGACATGTCAGTGAAAACAGGACATTTCAGTGAAAACAGGACATGTCAGTGAAAACAGGACTTGTCAGTGAAAAGAGGACAGTTCAGTGAAAAGGGGACATGTCATTGAAAAGAAGACATGTCAGTGAGAAGGGGACAGGGGGACAGTTCAGTGAGAAGGGGACATGTCATTGAAAAGAAGACATGTCAGTGAGAAGGGGACATGTAATTGAAAAGAAGACAGTTCAGTGAGAAGGGGACATGTCATTGAAAAGAAGACATGTCAGTGAGAAGGGGACAGTTCAGTGAGAAGGGGACATATCATTGAAAAGAAGACATGTCAGTGAGAAGAGGACAGTTCAGTGAAAAGGGGACATGTCAATTAAATTTAAAAACCTCAAAGAGAACAAGCATGTTCAAGCCATGGGTTCCTTCAAGTAGTAGAACATGGCGCCAGCAACAGCAGGGTCATGGGTATGGGATCGATTCCCAGGGAACACTAAACCTGATCAAATGTATACCTTGAATGCACTGTGAGTCACTTTGGATAAAAGTGTCTGATAAATGTACGTAGGAAAACAATTGAAAAGCAGCACGGACAAACATCATTCTGCAGAGAGAAGATCTGAGCTCTGTATGTCCATACAATGCAAGTGAATGGATACAGAGAAACAAACTTCACATAAAACATTTCAGCCGGCATCAGAGCTCTGAGCAGTAGTGATGTTTTAAAGTTTATAAAGTTTTCATTATAGATTTGCTTCAAAACACATGAAGTGATGGACTGGAGTCATTTGGAGCCTGTTTACCTGCATTATAAGGACAATCAGTGAGAACAGGACATGTCAGTGAAAAGAGGACAGTTCAGTGAGAAGAGGACAGTTCAGTGAAAAGAGGACATGTCACTGAGAAGAGGACATGTCAGTGGAAAGAGGACAGTTCAGTTAAAAACGGACATGTCAGTGAGAAGAGGACATGTCAGTGAAAAGAGGACATGTCAGTGAGACGAGCACATGTCAGTGAAAAGAAGACTTGTCAGAGAGAAGAGGACATGTCAGTGAAAAGAGGACATGTCAGTGAGAAGAGGACATGTCAGTGAGAAGAGGACATGTCAAATAGAAGAGGACAGTTCAGTGAGAAGGGGACAGTTCAGTGAAAAGAGGAAATGTCAGTGAGAAGAGGACATGTCAGTGAAAATGGAACATGTCAGTGAGAAGAGGACATGTCAATGAGAACAGGACATGTCAGTGAAAAGACAACAGTTCAGTAATAAGAGGACATGTCAGTGAGAAGAGGATATGTCATAGAAAAGAG
>NW_026265707.1:0-66681 GCF_025860055.1 Xyrauchen texanus
TGCATCTCGAACAGTGTTTGGGGAGACTATTCCATAGTTTAGGAGCCAAATATGAAAAGGATCTACCTCCTTTTGTGGATTTTGATATTCTAGGAACTATTAACAGGCCAGAATTTTGCGATCGTAATGAACGTGATGGAATATAGCGTGACAGAAGATCATTTAAGTCACTGGCGGAGCTAGACCATTCAAAAGCTTTGTATGTAGTTAACAGAATTTTAAAAATGCTGATGCATTTTGAACCAGTTGAAGTTTATTTATTGATCTTGCTGGACATCCTCCCAGTAATGCATTACAATAATCTAGTCTTTAGGTCATGAGCGATGAATTAGTTTTTCGGCATCAGCAACAGAGAGCATATGCCTTCATTTAGCCCTACTATTTCTGAGAGCGAAGAATGCTGTGCTACAAACATCTGTAATTTGATTTTCAAAGGGACAGATTGTTATCAAACATAACACCTAAGTTTTTTCACTGTTGAAGAGATGATGTAACAGAACAGATAGACAGACAGACAGGACAGATGCAGACAAGACAGACAGACAGATAGATAGGAAAATATACATAGACAGACAGACAGATACAGACAGAAGATAGATAGACAAAGACAGATAGACAGACAGACAAAGATAGACAAGATAGATAGACACATAAAGACAGACTGACGATGATAGATAGATAGAACAGAAAGACAGACAGATAGATAGACATATAGATAGATAGATAGATAGATAGATAGACAGATAGATAGATAGATAGATAGGATGGATAGATAGATAGATAGATAGGATACATACATACAGCATACATACATACACAGACAGACAGACAGACAGACAACGACAGCAGATAGATAGACAAAGAGACAGACAGTGAATAGATAGGATAGACAGAGAGTGAGGAGAGAGACAAAAAGTGGTGCAGCATGTGCCCTTAGGTTCATTAAAGACCAGAGGCCGCTGCATTCTGGATCATTTGAGAGGTCTAATAGCACACATGCAGGAAGGCCTGTAATGAGAGTTGCTACATAGTAGTCCAGTTCAGCTAGCCACTGAACCAGCAGTTGTGGCATAACCAACTTCTAAGCTAATAAAAGTCAAATGTATCATCAAGGCACCATGCTTACGCGAAATTAAGATTGCATCACTTTATTCCATCTTTAACCTGTAAACTCAACTAACTTCTGAACATGACACATTTCCAAACTAAATGCAAGTCACAATTGATCAAAAGACACAACATCTACACAATATAGAGCAAGTTAGACCAGGGGAGAAGTCTGTATTTGAGTCTAAATCAAACTCTAAGACCGACGAGGACAAAGCCAATCAGACAGCTAGAGGATCACATATGAACACGTATACAACGCTTTAAAAAAATCGGACCAACGGAACCAAAGTTAAAGAAGATGGCGTTTGCTATCGGTGGTTTTATCCTCGTCCTGCTCTTGCCTGACTGAGGGCTGCCACGGGCCCCCGGGAACACTCCACTCAAACCTACGACGACTGCAACGCCCCCAAACGCCGCCTTCCTAGCACGGTCCCCCGACGTCCAGACGCCAGCGGAAACCAACCACGCTTGTCACCCGCCACAGCACCACTATATAATACGCGGTTATAGTGAGCCCTCAGATCTCTCGCGGAAGCTGCATTCTCCCGAGTCACGGGCCAATGCTGGTCTTCGGCAACCCCAGGCCCACACCGCCAGCACCTTCAGAACAGCAGCCACCCACAGACAAACATTTTTCATAGACTGACATTGTGATGGACTGATCGCCTCAGCCGGCGGGGCCAAGCTATTACCACGCCGGTGGTTGGGAGCAGAGGGATTCAAGCCTCCTAAGTTGCATTTTTAAACTTTGAAGGGTCGCTAAATGCAAATCTTGTACGCCTCCCTAGACGCATAATTCGAGAGCCCGCTGGTGGATTGTTCCTCTCAATCCATTCCTTGAGTTTTCTTAGTTGGTCTTAAAAAGGGCTTTGAAGTGTGAAAACCCGCTCGAAAACCACAAAGCTACAATTTTAACTCACTGGAGCCTCAGCCATTTCAATGATCGCTATTTATTGTTATTATATTGCTTTTAAAGCCCTCTTGTCACAATAAAATTCATCATCCCTTCACTTGTGAACTCATTTCTAAAATGCAACTGACCGCTTCATCAGTTGGTAGAGGTGTGACTCAGTCACTAGTGGATTCTGACTCGACTCGGACCTCTATCTCCGACCATCAAGTCACTAAAAAGACTTGACTTAATTCTACTCTCGAGACTTCTTGGCGAGCGACTTGACTCCGCAACTCTGACTTGACTTGACTTCAGCCGCCTGACTTGGAAATACTTATACTTTTTAAAAACCAAAGATAAGAGTTGTATAATTAAAAAGTGCAGCAAATCAACGACACTTCCCAAATAGACTATTCATTTGATTTTCAAATTGCATTTCAACGCTTCCATATTCAACCAATCAGTTTCCAATGAAAGCTGACCAAGTTTGAAGATCATGGGCACAGCTATTAAGGACTAGACACAGCAAAAATTATACCAAAGGTGATATAATTGGGATATATTGAATACAGCTAAAGGCAACAAAAGGATTATGACATGTAGAACCTGTGGTTACAAAATTACAGACACCTCACGCATAACGCCCAATTTTAGGAGGAATCTGAAAATCCACAGGACAGAGGGTAAGTTGATTTACAGGCTAACAAAGTCTGCATATTGAACTCAGCAAACTTTACTGCGGTCGGTAGCATTTAACGCTTTATAGCAATTGGGTGTGATGATGGACAAAATCTTCCCGTGTTTTATTACCCTGTTGTATGACCTCATAAGCGAACAGCCATTTATTGTGACCAATACACGTTGGTGCTTTTGGAGCATAACTGGTTAAAATGTGCAGTAAACATCACCTCATTCTTTATGACGCAAGTTGTCCTCTGTCACGCCGCTTAGCTATATTTATTTAATTATATTGGTCGTGGGTTCTAAAAAATCACAACCGGATCATTTACTCGCTACAGGCTCTTTTACAGTATAGGAACTCTGTATATGCAACTCTAAATGTCTGCCCTTAGCCACTGCCTGGTAATATTTCAGATTTCACTCACTCAGTTCAGCACGCTCAGCGCCCTTTCACAGCTGTGGTTATAGTAGTGAAAAAAGTTTGGTTTGCCTTAATGTGTGTGTCCAAAGATAAGATCCATGTATCATCTTTATTACCCCTTGGTCTTACGGTAGATATCGATAAAAAAAAAGAAAGATAAAATTAGATTTTAAATTGAGAACTTCTAGATAAAATTAGTATACATTTACTATAGTAACTAATACCTGACACTAATTTGGGCAAAGCACTTAATGACTTCTTTAAGACTTGAAGCTAAAAGTTGATCTATTTGTAAATTGACTTGGACTTGACTTGGGACTCGACTCGCCTTGACTTGGGACTTGACTGCCTTGACTTGGGACTTCACTGACCTTAATGCAATGACTTGGAGATTTACTTGTGACTTGAAAACAATGACTTGGTCCCACCCTGCAAGTTAACACGGAGAGTTGCAATGTCAAGTCACTTTTTCTGGTTGACTGCAACTTCTATATTATGTCTTTGACGGGCATAAAAAACAAAAAAATCATTGAAAAGTCAAAAATGCTTTCATTGTTCAATCCTTATATTATATTTTATTATTTATTATTATTTTTTGGCTATTCATGTTCTGCAATTTTGGACACAATTTAATGTAAGACCTTAAATAGATTATTAATAAAAAATAAATTAATAAAAAATAAAAAAAAGTTATCTTTAAGGAAATCTGAATTGATGTGTTGTGTATTGTAATCGATGACTCAGCGAGTGAACCGCGAATCGGGCTTTATTGGATTTCGCAGATTTTTCATTTCAAAGGGCAAAACGCCTTAATCAAGTGTGTGTCATCTCATTATCGTGGCAAGATTCGATGCCGTTTTTATTCTTAAAAGTTTTTCAAGTCCTCTCGGTTATTTCTCTGATGCACTTGTTTTTGGAATCAATTTCTTTAATAGGCTATGATTGATTGATCCTCAAGCCCGTTCTGCTCGCAACACAATAATCTCCTCCTCACAAGCATGCCCCGATAAGTTTCATGAAATGATAATAATAATAAAGGATTGAGTTTATCCCACCCAACAATTCCTACAAAAACATTTCTAGCGTTCTTGTGAAAAATGCGTTCATTACCACGTCTCCATTACAGTCGTATCTCATGCAAATCTTAAAGGCGTGCATGTGACATTTTAAACCACTCACAACCTACGTGCAAAAAGACTCTCTTCTACCTTTTCAGCGCTACATTTCCATTGCTCTCTCTTCTGTTCATCTCTGCTCGTCACATGAATGCAGACGGAATTCTGAATTCGATGACACCAAGCTTTCGGCAAAATCGACCGACCGTCCTAAAGATTTATCTGTGAACAATCCAGCCAATCAGATTCGATATGCAAATGAGGGTGGACATAATGAGGGTGGAAGTCGCTTTTACCTCTATACCTACAGACTTTTAACCCCAGAGGGTTAGGGGTTAGGTCAACTAGTGATTTAATCCCTCAACTAACCCCAGCGGACTCGGGGGCCAACCCTAGTGGACTGATGGAGAATTACACTTACTACTTACAAATTTAAACTCTATGCAATATTTGAAGCAGTTTATTTTCAAAACATTTTGTTTTCTACAAAATATCCTTCTGTTATTGTCTTTCATTTACTTTCATTTTGTAAACATATCTTTGATCAAATTAACTGGACTCAAAAATACTCCCTCACATACAAGTAAAAGAAATATTGTGGAAATAATAATAATAATGATAAAAAAAGTTTAAACATTACTTAAAAAGCTTTATTAGTTAGTTAGTTAATTAGTTACATAGAGACACACAAAACCAGACACAGACAGAGACAGACAAGACAGACTGATAGATAGACAGAGAGAGACAGACAGACAGATAGTCAAGTCAATTTTATTCATGATAGCTTTTCACAACACACATCAAGCTTCAAAGCAGCTTTACAGAAGATCAGCATTAACAGATCTATAAACTGTAATGTCGAGTGAATCATCATTGTGCAATTAGATAAAATACGCATTCTAATCGTGGTTTAAAAATAATTAAATAATAATTGTATTAATAACCCCAGTGAGCAAGCTGTAGGCTTACTGTGGCAAGGAAACACAAAACTCCATAAGATGTGGATTAATGGAGAAAAATAACCTTGGGAGAAACCAGACTCTACTGTGGGGGCCAGTTCCCTCTGGCTAACATCATGAATATAATGTAAATATTACTTGTGTATAGTTAAAATCATGGCTTAAAATTATTAAACTAAGTAAGGGTTAAGGGTCATTGTTTAAACATTGATTGTGTTTTGAACTGTAAGATTAATGACCACAGGCTTTGAAGTCCATCTAGATTAATTCAGCAGTTCACATACAGTCAACTGTCCTTGTTAATTGGCTTGATGAAGGCTTTTGTTGGCAATAGCTAGTCTATGCATTCCATTTCAAGATCAGGAGTCCATCAACAGACCGAGGTGATGCAGGTTGGAGTTGGTATCAGTTCATCCTCTGAAGTCCATCATAATAGACCCAAGTGATGCTTGGCTGGCACCCGCTGCATTTGAAGTCATCATTATTCAGCTTATTACGAAGTAAGGTGGGAGTCCAACACGCAAGCAGGAATGGTGCTGGATCCAGCCGGTTCTGGTGACCTCAGGATAGGAGTCCCGGTAGGCGACAAGGAAACAAATAAAAGATGTAAGCATAGATGCCATAAAATGTATTGCAGAGTTGGAGATCATGATCACTGTTTCTGGTTCCGGGAGACCCAACTAAAGCAGCCTAATTGTGGGTTGGAGGATAAATTAGTGTATGTCTGGCTTAATAGATGAGCCGTTAGCCCTAGACTTAAACTGAGAGGGTGTGGTCTGCATCCTAACAGTGTTTGGGAGACTATTCCATAGTTAGGAGCCAAATATGAAAAGGATCTACCTCCTTGTGGATTTGATATTCTAGAACTATTAACAGGCCAGAATTTCAAGCGACGTAATGAACGTGATGGAATATAGCGTGACAGAAGATCATTTAAGTACGAGCGGAGCTAGACCATTCAAAGCTTTGTATGTAGTTAACTAGAATTTTAAAATGCTGATGCATTTTGCACCAATTGCGAAGTTTATTTATTGATCTTCGCTGGACATCCTCCCAGTAATGCATTGCACTAATCTAGTCTTTAGGTCATGAGAAGATGAATTAGTTTTTTCGCATCAGCAAACTAGAGACATATGCCTTCATTTTAGCACTATTTTGAGGGGAAGGATGCTAAAGCTACAAAACATCTGTAATTTGGATTTTCAGTTTATCAGATTGTATCAAACATAACACCTAAGTTTTTTCACTGTTGAAGGATGATGTAACAGAACCATCCATCTAGAGTCAAATTATATTTTACGCTTATTTTTAGAGGTTTTTGGTCCAATAATTAGAACTCTGTTTTGTCGTAGAATTGAGTAGAAGGAAAATTTCTGGCCATCCAATCTTTTATTTAACTGATACACTCTGCTAATTTTGAGAATTGTGAAATCTCATCAAGTTCTTGAAGAAATATAAAGCTGTGTATCGAAGCATAAGCAGTGGGAAACATATTCCAATTCGATTCCTGATAATATCTCCCAGGTGGTAGCATATCATGAGAGAAAAGCTAGAAGCCTTAAAACTGATCCCCTGTGGCATCGATATTTAACTCTTTGTTTGGTTTTGACGATTCCTCATTTACATATAGACAAAGTGGTAGTGGTCTGCTAAATATGACCTAAACCATGCTAATGCAACTCCACAAATTCCAACATAATTCTCCAGCCTATTCAAGAGAATGTCGGATCTATCGTGGTCTAATGCAGCACTTAGATCCAAAAACTACTAGAAGAGAAACGCAGCCTCGATCAGATGATAGATAGATAGATAGGATAGATAGATGATGATAGATAGTGATAGATAGGATAGATAGATAGGATAGATAGATAAGATAGATAGATAGAAAGAAAAGACAGACATATAGATAGATCAGACAGACAGACAGACAGACAGACAGATAGACAGACAGATAGAATACATACATAGACAGACAGGATAGACAAACAGACAGAGATAGATAGAAAGACAGATAGATAGACAGATAGATAGATAAGACATGACAGACACAAAGACAGACTGATAGACAGATAGATAAGACAGATAGATAGAAAGAAAAGACAAGACATATAGATAGACATAGATAGATAGACAGATAGATAAACAGATAGATAGATAGACAGATAGATAGATAGATAGATAGATAGATAGATAGATAGGATAGATAGATAGATAGATAGATAGATAGATAGATAGATAGGATACATACATACATACATACATAGCATACATAGACAGACAGATAGACGAGACAGACAGATAGATAGACAAAGAGACAGACAGTGAATAGATAGATAGACAGAGAGCCGAGAGAGACAAAAGCGGTGTAACATGTGCCTCTTAGGTTCATTAAAGACCAGAAGCGCTGCTGCATTCCTGGATCAGTTCGGAGAGGTTCTATTAGCATATGCAGTGAAGGCCTGCAATGAGAGACTGGCAGTAGTCCAGTCTAGTTATGACATACGCCACTGAACGAGCAGCTGTGTGGCATGTACAGAGAGGAAGGATCTTATCTTCCTGATATTGTCGAGTGTAAATCTACATGATCTTGCAGTCCTTGAAATGTGGTCAGTGAAATTTAGCTCATCATCAATGGTTACCCCTAGATTTCTGACTCGCTTTGGAAGGTGAAACTCAGAAGTTGGACCCAGCTGCACGGTGATGTTGTGTCTCAACAGCAGGGCTGGCTGGAAAGACAAGGAGTTCGGTCTTGGCTGAGTTGAGCTGAATGTGGTGTTCCTTCATCCAGGCTGAGATGTCCGCCAGACAGGCAGCTGATCTCGAGCAGTCACCGTGGTGTCGCTGAGCTGGAAAGACAAGTAGAGTTATGCGGTCATCAGCATAGCTGATAGATAGATAGATAGATAGATAGATAGATAGATAGATAGATAGATAGATAGATAGATAGATAGATAGATAGATAGACAGACAGATAGACAGACAGACAGATGACAGACAGACAGACATGACAGACAGATAGATAGATAGATAAGACAGATAGATAGAAAGAAAAGACAGACATATAGATAGACAGACAGACAGACAGACAGACAGACAGACAGATAGATAGATAGATAAGACAGATAGATAGAAAGAAAAGACAGACATATAGATAGACAGACAGACAGACAGACAGACAGACAGACAGATAGATAGAATACATACATAGACAGACAGATAGACAAACAGACAGAGATAGATAGAAAAGACAGACAGACAGACAGACAGACAGACAGATAGATAGATAGATAAGACAGATAGATAGAAAGAAAAAGACAGACATATAGATAGACAGACAGACAGACATATAGACAGACAGACAGACAGACAGATAGATAGATAGATAAGACAGATAGATAGAAAGAAAAGACAGACATATAGATAGACAGACAGACAGACAGACAGACAGACAGACAGACAGATAGATAGAATACATACATAGACAGACAGATAGACAAACAGACAGAGATAGATAGAAAAGACAGATAGACAGACAGACAGATAGATAGATAAAGACAGACAGACACAAAGACAGACTGACAGACAGATAGATAGATAGAAAGAAAAAGACAGACATATAGATAGACATATAGATAAACAGAAAGATAGACAGATAGACAGATAGATAGATAGATAGATAGATAGATAGATAGATAGATAGATAGATAGATAGATAGATAGATAGGATAGATAGATAGATACGATAGATACATACATACATACATACATAGACAGACAGATAGACAGACAGACAGATAGATAGACAAAAGAGACAGACAGTGAATAGATAGATAGACAGAGAGCTGGAGAGAGACAAAAGTGGTGCAACATGTGCTCTCTTAGGTTCATTAAAGACCAGAAGTGCTGCTGCATTCCTGGATCATTTGGAGAGGTCTAATAGCACATGCAGGAAGGCCTGCAATGAGAAGCGCTAGCAGTAGTCCAGTCTAGTTATGACAAGGCTACTCGAACGACAAGCAGTTGTGTGGCATGTACAGAGAGGAAGGATCTTATCTTCCCTGATATTGTCGAAAGTGTAAATCTACATGATCTTGCAGTCTTTGAAATGTGGTCAGTGAAATTTAGCTCATCATCAATGGTTACCCTAGATTTCTGACCGCTTTGGAAGGTGAAACTGGTTGGACCCAGCTGCACGGTGATGTTGTGTTCAACAGCAGGGTTGGCTGGAAAGACAAGGAGTTCGGTCTTGGCTGAGCTGAGTTGAATGTGGTGTTCTTCATCCAGGCTGAGATGTCTGCCAGACAGGCAGCTGATCTCGAGCAGTCACTGTGGTGTCGCTGGGCTGGAAAGACAAGTAGAGTTATGCGGTCATCAGCATAGCTGATAGATAGATAGATAGATAGATAGATAGATAGATAGATAGATAGATAGATAGATAGATAGATAGATAGATAGATAGATAGATAGATAGAGACAGACAGATAGATAGATAGATAGACAGACAAAGAGACAGACAGACAGACAGACAGATGCAGACAGACAGATAGATAGATAGATAGATAGACAGATAGATAGATAGATAGATAGATAGACAGACAGACAGACAAAGAGACAGACAGATAGATAGATAATGATAGACAAGTATAGACAGATAAGACAGATAGATAAGACAGATAGATAGATATGATAGATAGATAGATAGATAGATAGATAGATAAGATAGACAAGTATCAGACAAGATTGAGACAGACAGATAGACAGACAGACAGACAGATAGATAAGATAGATAGATAGAAAGAAAGACAGACATATAGATAGACAGACAGATTGCATACGACAGACAGATGACAGATAGATAGATAGATAGATAGACAGATAGATAGGAAAGAAAAGACAGACATATAGATAGATAGTACATGACAGACAGACAGACAGACAGATAGATAGATAGAATACATACATAGACAGACATAAGATAGACAAACAGACAGAGATAGATAAAGACAGACAGATAGATAGACAGACAGACAGATAGATAGATAGATAAGACAGATAGATAGAAGAAAGACAGACAGATAGATAGATAGACAGACAGACAGACATATAGATAAAGAGCAGACAGACAGACAGATAGACAGATAGATACAGATAAGATAGATAGATAAGACAAAGACAGACAGTACAGATCGATAGACAGACGTGACAGACAGACAGACAGACAGATAGATGACAGATAGCATACATAGACAGACAGATAGACAAACAGACAGACAGAGGATAGATAGAAAGACAGACAGACAGACAGACAGATAGATAGATAAGACAGACAGACAACAAAGACAGACTGGACAAGTACAGATAGATAGTAATAGATATAGACAGACATATAGATAGACATATAGATGCAGGCAGACAGACAAGATAGATGCAGATAGATAGATAGATAGATAGATAGATAGATAGACAGATAGATAGATAGATAGATAGATAGATAGATAGATAGATAGGATACATACTTCACATAAATACATACATAGTATCAGACAGATAGACAGATAGACAGATAGATAGACAAAGAGACAGACAGTGAATAGATAGATAGATGAGGAGTGGAGAGACAAAAGTGGTGTAACATGTGCTCTTAGGTTCATTAAAGACCAGAAGTGCTGCTGCATTCTGGATCATTTGGAGAGGTCTAATAGCACATGCAGGAAGGCCTGCAATGAGAGCAGTAGTCCAGATCCAGTTATGACAAGGCGACTGAACGAGCAGTTGTGTGGCGTACAGAGAGAGAAGGATCTTATCTTCCCTGATATTGTCGAGTGTAAATCTACATGATCTTGCAGTCTTTGAAATGTGTCAGTGAAATTTAGCTCATCATCAATGGTTACCCTAGATTTCTGACCGCTTTGGAAGGTGAAACTAGAGTTGGACCCAGCTGCACGGGTGATGCTGTACCCAACAGCAGGGTTAGCTGGAAAGACAAGGAGTTCGGTCTTGGCTGAGTTGAGTTGAATGTGGTGTTCTTCATCCAGGTTGAGTATGCCTGCCAGACAGGCAGCTTATCCGAGCAGTCACTGTGGTGTCAAGTGGGCTGGAAAGCATAGTAGAGTTATGGTCATCAGCATAGCTGCAGATAGATAGATAGATAGATAGATAGATAGATAGACAGACAGACAAAGACAGACAGACAGACAGACAGACAGATAGATAGATAGATAGACAGACAGACAAATAGACATAGCATCAGATGACAGACAGACAGATAGATAGATAGATAGATAGACAGACAGACAGATGATCGATGGCAGACAGACAGACAGACAGACAGACAGATAGATAGATAGATAGACAGAGCAGGACAGATAGACAGATGACAGACAGACAGTATGACGCATCAGACAGACAGACAAATAGACAGATAGACAGACAGACAGACAGACAGATAGATAGCATAGATAGATAGATAGAATTAGATAGATGCAGATAGATAGATAGACAGACAGATAGATACAGATAGACAGACAGATAGATAGATAGTATCAGATAGATGAGACAGACAGACAGATACAGTATAGGTACGCAGATATGTAGATAGATATTTAGAGATAAGACATTTACGACTTGCAGATACAAATATATACACACATATACACATAGTGAATTTATTTTGATTAGTTATTTTTATATTTGTTAAACTAAATGTAATTATAGATTAAGGTGTAGTTCTTTTACACAGCCTCTGCTTTGGCAATACTGTATCGCTTATATTCATGCCAATAAAGACCCTTTGAATTGTATTGAATTGAATAGTGGACTATATTAGAAAACTGCACTGTGCAAAACTGCTAAAAAGTGGATATTTTAACAGAGAATCACAGACAGTTTCAATGCTGAACCTTTTAGGAAGGCGCCACGTGTTTTTTAAACATGCAGATTTTATAAATAAATATATGGCCAGTTAAATGGACAGCCTTTGATGTCTCTCATCCGTGTCTAGAAAAGCACTTCATAAATTAAATGAATTATTACTATTATTAATGTTATTATTAGTAGTATTATAGTTTTCTTGTTATTATCCTTATAAGTCCATCAATACAATTTTCTCGTGTTATTGTATAATTCCACCTGAATTATTCACTTTAATACTGTGCTTGCAAAATTTAGAATGACATTAAAAATCATTTCTGCAACAGTACATCTCAGATGTAAAAAACTCTTTATCATTTGTGAGCACTTTTCCATAGACTCACATTGTATACCAGTGGGGAAACAATAAAGGGCCAAGGAGTACGTTTTAGGCAGCTGTGTTGGCTACTGAACGAGCTGATCGTCTCCCAAACTTTGCACACACAATCGGGGTCTTTCCACGAGAAACATATTACACTTTTTGTGTGCCCAGGCCCAGGGGAACACATTTTATTACAGTAATAATATGCTTAATATAGTCTGATTCTATTAAGCCTCTGTTAAATGATTACATTTAAGGCCGGCGTTGGCTACTGAACCAGCCGATCGTTCCCAAATCTTTGCACACCAATCGGGGTCTTCCCACGAGAAACATATTACACTTTTGTGTGCCCAGCCCCATGGGAACCCGCTTTATTACAGTCAAAATATGCTTAATATAGTCGCAGCCTATATAAAGCCTCTGTGAAAGGAGTACGCTTTAGGCGGCGTGTTGGCTACTGAACGAGCGATCGCTCCCAAACTTTGCACACGCTATCGGGGTCTTTCCACGAGAAACATATTACACTTTTGTGTGTCCTGCCCCAGGGGAACCCCTATTATTACCGTATAAATATGCTTAATATGGTCGAGCCAATATAAAGCCTCTGTGAAAGGAGCACGCTTTTAGGTCACCGTGTTGGCTACTAACGCAGCGATCGTTCCCAAACTTTGCACACGCTATCGGGGTCTTTCCACGAGAAACATATTACACTTTTGTGTGTCCCGCTCCAGTGGAACCGCTTTTATTACATTTATGCTTAATATAGGCGGCATGCTTAATATGGAGTGGTGGTGGTGGTGTAGTGGACTAAAGCACATCACTGGTAATCAGAAGGTTGCTGGTTCGATCCCCACAGCCACTACCATTGTGTCCTTGAGCAAGACACTTAATCCAAGTTGCTCCGGGGAATTGTCCCTGTAATAAGTGCACTGTAAGTCGCTTTGGATAAAAGCCGCCTGCCAAATGCATAAATGTAAATGTCAATTTCTGCTTGGCAATCGCTGAGGTCACAAAAGAGCTGCCGCTAGCATGTCAGGGAGTCACTTTACCTGATCGAAGCTCACTCACAGACTGTGTCTGACCGCATGGCTACCTGTCGGTGCATCACAAAATGGGTGGTTTTCATCCCTATATCCCATAACCTAACCTAACTTCTTAACATAACCAACTTCTAAGCTAATAAAAGTCAAATGTATCATCAAGGCACCATGCTTACGCAAATTAAGATTGCATCACTTTATTCATCTTTAACTGTAAACTTAACCAACTTCTGAACATGACACATTTCCAAACTAAATGCAAGTCACACTGATCAAAAAGACACAACATTTACACAATATAGAGCAAGTTAGACCGTAGGAGAAGTCTGTATTTGAGTCTAAATCAAAACTCTTAAGACCGATCGAGGACAAAGCCAATCAGACAGCTAGAGGATCACATATAGAACACGTATACAACGTTTAAAAAAAATCGGACCAACGGAACCAAAGTTAAAGAAGATGGCGTGTTTGCCATCGGTGGTTTCTATCCTCTGTCCTGCTCTGGCCTGACCGAGGGCTGCCACGGGCCCCCGAAAACACTCCACTCAAACCTACGCGATCGACTCCAAACGCCCCAAACGCGCTCCTAGCACGGTCCCCGGGACGCCACCGGACGCCAGCGGGAAACCAACCACGCTGTCAAATTCCGCCACAGCACGCACCATATATAATGCGGGCTAGCAGAGCCCCGTGATCTCCGCGAGCTGTACCTCCCAGAGTCCACGGGGCCAATGCTGGTCTTCTGGCAACCCCAGGCCCACACTCGCCAGCACCTTCAGAACAGCAGCCACCCACAGACAAACATTTTTCCATAGACTGACATTGATGGACTGACGCCCAGCGGCGGGGCTAAGCTATTACCACGTGCTGGTGGTTGGGAGCAGAGGGATTCAAGCCTTTAAGTTGCATTTTTAAACTTTGAAGGGTCGTTACAAATGTAAATCTTTGTGCGCTCCCTAGACGTTTACAATTCGAGAGCCCGCTGGTGGATTGTTCCCTTCAATCGATTCCTTGAGTTTCTTCAGTTGGTCTTAAAAAGGCTTTGAAGTGTGAAAACCGTCGCAAAAACCACAAAGTTACAATTTTAACTCACTGGAGCCTCAGCCATTTCACGTATCGCTATTTATTGTTATTATATTGTTTTTAAAGCTCCTCTTGTCACAATAAAATTCATCATCCCTTCACTTGTGAACTCATTTCTAAAATGCAACGGTTATCCGGCTTCATCAAGTTGGCAGAGGTGTGGACTCGAGTCGCGTGACTTGGACTTGACTTGGACTTGACTCGGACTCGAGTCACTAATTTGATGACTTGCGACTCGACTCGATAGAATTAAAAAGACTTGCGACTCGACTTAGACTTTGACAGCAATGACTTGCAACTTGACTTGGACTTCAGCCGTCTGACTTGGAAATACTTATACTTTTTAAAACCAAAGATAAGAGTTGTATAATTAAAAAATGTGCAGTAAATCAACGATTAATTTCCCAAATAGAGCGATTCATTTGATTTTCAAATCTGCATTTCAACGCTCCATATTCAACCAATCAGCTTCCACGAAAGCTGGACCAAGTTTGAAGACCAGCGCGCATTTAAGGACTAGGACACAGCAAAAGTTATACCAAAGGTGATATAATTGGGATATATTGAATACAGCGTTAAAGGCAACAAAAGGATTGCGACATGTAGAACCTGTGGTTACAAAATTACAGACACCTCGGTTCGATAACGTCCAATTTTGTGAGGAATCTGAAAATCCACAGACAGAGGTAAGTTGATTTACAGGCTAACAAAGTCTGCATATTGAACCGCAAACTTTTACTGCGGTCGGTAGCATTTAACGCTTTATAGCAATTGGTGTAATGGACAAAAATCTTCCCGGTGTTTTATTACCCTGTTGTATGACCTCGATAAAGGAACGCCATTTATTGTGACCACACACGCTTGGTGCTTTTTGAGCATAACTGGTTAAAATGTGCATGTAAACACACTCATTCTTTTGCGGACGTGCTGGTCCTCTGTCACGCGCTTAGCTATATTTATTTAATTATATTGGTCGTGGTTCTAAAAATCACAAATCCGATCATTTACTCGGTTTGCGGCACTTTACAGTATAGAACTCGTATATGCAACTTAAATGTCTGCCCTTAGCCACTGCCTGGTAATATTTCAGATTTCACTCACCAGTTCAGCACGTTCAGCGTCCTTTCACAGCGTGTTTATAGTAAAAGTTTGGTTTGCCTTAATGTGTGTCCAAAGATAAGATCCATGTATCATCTTTATTACCCTCTTTGGTCTTTACAGGTAGATATCGATAAAAAAAAAAGAAAGATAAAATTAGATTTTAAATTAGAAACTTCTAGATAAAATTAGTATACATTTACTATAGTAATTAATACTCTGACACTAATTTGGGCAAAGCGCACTAATGACTTCTTTAAGACTTGAAGCTAAAAGTTGACGATTTGTAAATTGACTTGGACTTGACTTGGGACTTGCCTGCCTTGACTTGGGACTTGGCTGACTTGCCTGCCTTGACTTGGGACTTCACTCGGGACTTTAATGCAATGACTTGAGACTTACTTGTGACTTGGAAAACAATGACTTGGTCCCACCTCTGCAAGTTGGACACGTGGAGAGTTGCAATGTCAAGTCACTTTTTCTGGTTGACTGTAACTTCTATATTATGTCTTTGACGGGCATAAAAAACAAAAAATCATTGAAAAGTCAAAAAATGCTTTCATTGTTCAACCTTATATTATTTTTATTATTTATTATTATTTTTTGGCTATTCATGTTCTGCAATTTTGGACACAATTTAATGTAAGACCTTGGCATGATTATTAATAAAAAAATAAATTAAATAAAAAAAAAAAAAAGTTATCTTTAAGGAAATCTGAATTGATGTGTTGTTATTGTAATCGATGACTCAGCGAGTGAACCGCGAATGGGCTTTATTGGATTTCGCAGATTTCATTTCAAAGGGCAAAACGCCCCTAACAAGTGTGTCATCTCATTATCGTGGCAAGATTCGATGCCGTTTTTATTCTTAAAAGTTTTTCAAGTCCTTCGGTTATTTTCTGATGCATTTGTTTTGGAACAATTTCTTTAATAGGCTATATTTACTGGACTCAAGTCTGCTCTGCTCGCAACACAATAATCTCCTCCTCACAAGCATGCCCCGATAAGTTTCATGAAATGATAATAATAATAAAGGATTGAGTTTATCCCACCCAACAATTCCTACAAAAACATTTCAGCGTTCTTGTGAAAAATGCGTTCATTACCACGTCTCCATTACAGTCGTATTCATGCAAATCTTAAAGGCGTGCATGTGACATTTTTAAACCACTCACAACCTACGTGCAAAAGACTCTTCTACCTTTTCAGCGCTACATTTCCATTGCTCTCTTCTTCTGTTCATCTCTCCTCGTCACATGAATGCAGACGGAATTCTGAATTCGATGACACCAAGCTTGGCAAAATCGGACCGACCGTCCTAAAGATTTATCTGTGAAACAATCCAGCCAATCAGATTCGATATGCAAATGAGGGTGGACATAATGAGGGTGGAAGTCGTTTTTACCTCTATACCTACAGACTTTTTAACCCCAGAGGGCTAGGGGTTAGGGTCAACTAGTGATTTAACCCCAACTAACCCCAGCGGACTGGGGCTAACCCTAGTGGACTGATGGAGAATTACACTTTACTACTTACAAATTTAAACCTATGCAATATTTGAAGCAGTTTATTTTCAAAACATTTTGTTTTCTACAAAATATCCTTCTGTTATTTGTTTTTCATTTATTTCATTTTTGGAAACATATCTTTGATCAAATTAACTGGACTCAAAAATACTCCTCACATACAAGTAAAAGAAATATTGTGAAATAATAATAATAATGATAAAAAAAGTTTAAACATTATTTAAAAGCTTTATTAGTTAGTTAGTTAATTAGTTACATAGAGACACACAAAACCAGACACAGACAGACAGACAGACAGACTGATAGATAGACAGAGAGACAGACAGACAGATAGTCAAGTCAATTTTATTCAGTATAGCGCCTTTCACAACACACATCGTTTCAAAGCAGCTTTACAGAAGATCAGCATTAACAGACGATAAAACTGTAATGTCGATGAATCATCATTGTGCAATTAGATAAAATACGATTCTTAATCGTGTTTAAAAATAATTAAATAATAATTGTATTAATAACCCCAGTGAGCAAGCTGTAGGCGACTGTGGCAAGGAACACAAAACTCCATAAGATGTGGATTAATGGAGAAAAATAACCTTGGGAGAAACCAGACTTACTGTGGGGGCCAGTTCCCTCTGGCTAACATCATGAATATAATGTAAATATTACTTGTGTATAGTTAAAATCATGGTTTAAAATTATTAAACTAAGTAAGGGTTAAGGGTCATTGTTTAAACATTGATTGTGTTTGAACTGTAAGATTAATGACCACAGGCTTTGAAGTCCATCTAGATTAATTGCAGAAGTTCACATAGATGCAATTGTCCTTGTTAATTGGCTGATGAAGGCTTTTGTTGGCAATAGCTAGTCTATGCATTCCATTTCAAGATCGTAGTCCATCAATAGACCGAGGTGATGCAGGTTGGAGTTGGTATCAGTTCATCCTCTGAAGTCCATCATAATAGACCGAAGTGATGTTTGGCTGGCACCGGCTGCATTTAGTCATCATCATTCAGCGACATGAAGCAGTGGAGTCCAACACGAAGCAGGAATGGTGCTGGATCCAGCCGAGTTCTGGTGACCTCAGGATAGGAGTCCCGAGGTTGAGACAAGGAAACAAATAAAAAGATGTAAGCATAGATGCCATAAAATGTATTGCAGAGTTAGAGATCATGATCACTGTTTCTGGTTCCGGGAGACCCAACTAAAGCAGCCTAATTGTGGGTTGGAGGATAAATTAGGTGTATGTCTGGCTAAATAGATGAGTCGTTAGTCTAGACTTAAACTGAGAGGGTGTGTCTGCATCTCGAACAGTGTTTGGGAGACTATTCCATAGTTTAGGAGCCAAATATGAAAAGGATCTACCTCCTTTTGTGGATTTTGATATTCTAGGAACTATTAACAGGCCAGAATTTTGCGATCGTAATGAACGTGATGGAATATAGCGTGACAGAAGATCATTTAAGTACTCGTGGAGCTAGACCATTCAAAGCTTTGTATGTAGTTAACAGAATTTTAAAATGCTGATGCATTTTGAACCAATTGAAGTTTATTTATTGATCTTGCTGGACATCCTCCCAGTAATGCATTACAATAATCTAGTCTTTAGGTCATGAGCGCATGAATTAGTTTTTCGGCATCAGCAACAGAGAGCATATGCCTTCATTTAGCACTATTTCTGAGGCGGAAGAATGCTGTGCTACAAACATCTGTAATTTGATTTTCAAAGGACAGATTGTATCAAACATAACACCTAAGTTTTTCACTGTTGAAGATGATGTAACAGAACATCCATCTAGAGTCAAATTATATTTTAGCGGCTTATTTTTAGAGGTTTTTGGTCCAATAATTAGAACCTCTGTTTTGTCAGAATTGAGTAGAAGGAAATTTCTGGCCATCCAATCTTTTATTTAATTGATACACTCTGCTAATTTTGAGAATTGTGAAATCTCATCAAGTTTTGAAGAAATATAAAGTTGTGTATCGTCAGCATAGCAGTGGAAACATATTCCACGATTCCTGATAATATCTCCCAGGGGAAGCATATACATGGAGAAAAGCAGAAGCCCTAAAACTGATCCCTGTGGCACTCCATATTTAACTTTTGTTTGGTTTGACGATTCCTCATTTACATAGACAAAGTGGTAGTGGTCTGCTAAATATGACCTAAACCATGCTAATGCAACTCCACAAATTCCAACATAATTCTCCAGCCTATTCAAGAGAATGTCGTGATCTATCGTGTCGAATGCAGCACTTAGATCTAAAACTACTAGAAGAGAAAATGCAGCCACGATCAGATGATAGATAGATAGATAGATAGATAGATAGATAGATAGATAGATAGATAGATAGATAGATAGATAGATAGATAGATAGACAGAAAAAGACAGACATATAGATAGACAGACAGACAGACAGACAGACAGACAGATAGAATACATACATAGACAGACAGATAGACAAACAGACAGAGATAGATAGAAAAGACAGATAGACAGACAGATAGATAGATAAGACAGACAGACACAAAGACAGACTGACAGACAGATAGATAAGACAGATAGATAGAAAGAAAAGACAGACATATAGATAGACATATAGATAGACATATAGATAAACAGAAAGATAGACAGATAGATAGATAGATAGATAGATAGATAGATAGATAGATAGATAGATAGATAGATAGATAGATAGATAGATAGGATACATACATACATACATACATACATACATAGACAGACAGATAGACAGACAGACAGATAGATAGACAAAGAGACAGACAGTGAATAGATAGATAGACAGAGAGCGGAGAGAGACAAAAAGTGGTGTAACATGTGCTCTCTTAGGTTCATTAAAGACCAGAAGTGCTGCTGCATTCTGGATCATTTGGAGAGGTCTAATAGCACATGCAGGAAGGCCTGCAATGAGAGCGTTACAGTAGTCCAGTCTAGTTATGACAAGGCTGACTGAACGAGCAGTTGTGTGGCATGTACAGAGAGGAAGGATCTTATCTTCCTGATATTGTCGAGTGTAAATCTACATGATCTTGCAGTCTTTGAAATGTGGTCAGTGAAATTTAGCTCATCATCAATGGTTACCCCTAGATTTCTGACCGTTTTGGAAGGTGAAACTGTAGTTGGACCCAGCTGCACGGTGATGTTGTGTTCAACAGCAGGGTTGGCTGGAAAGACAAGGAGTTCGGTCTTGGCTGAGTTGAGTTGAATGTGGTGTTCCTTCATCCAGGCTGAGATGTCTGCCAGACAGGCAGCGATTCGAGCAGTCACTGTGGTGTCGTTGGGCTGGAAAGACAAGTAGAGTTGCGTGTCATCAGCATAGCTGATAGATAGATAGATAGATAGATAGATAGATAGATAGATAGATAGATAGATAGATAGACAGATAGATAGAAAGAAAAGACAGACATATAGATAGACAGACAGACAGACAGACAGACAGACAGACAGATAGATAGATAGATAAGACAGATAGATAGAAAGAAAAGACAGACATATAGATAGACAGACAGACAGACAGACAGACAGATAGATAGATAGACAGATAGATAGAAGACAGACATATAGATAGACAAGACAGACAGACAGACAGACAGACAGACAGACAGATAGACAGATAGATAGATAGATAGCATAGACAGACAGATAGACAAGACAGACAGATAGATAGATAGACAGACAGACAGACAGACAGACAGACAGACAGATAGATAGATAGATAAGACAGATAGATAGAAAGAAAAGACAGACATATAGATAGACAGACAGACAGACATATAGACAGACAGAGTAGACAGACAGACAGACAGACAGACAGACAGACAGACAGATAGATAGAATACATACATAGACAGACAGATAGACAAACAGACAGAGATAGATAGAAAAGACAGATAGACAGACAGACAGATAGATAGATAAGACAGACAGACACAAAGACAGACTGACAGACAGATAGATAGAAAGAAAAGACAGACATATAGATAGACATATAGATAGACAGATAGACAGAAAGATAGACAGATAGATAGATAGATAGATAGATAGATAGATAGATAGATAGATAGATAGATAGATAGATAGATAGATAGATAGCATACATACATACATACATACATAGACAGACAGATAGACAGACAGACAGATAGATAGACAAAGAGACAGACAGTGAATAGATAGATAGACAGAGAGTGGAGAGAGACAAAAAGTGGTGTAACATGTGCTCTCTTAGGTTCATTAAAGACCAGAAGTGCTGCTGCATTCTGGATCATTTGGAGAGGTCTAATAGCACATGCAGGAAGGCCTGCAATGAGAGCGTTACAGTAGTCCAGTCTAGTTATGACAAGGCGACTGAACGAGCAGTTGTGTGGCATGTACAGAGAGGAAGGATCTTATCTTCCTGATATTGTCGAGTGTAAATCTACATGATCTTGCAGTCTTTGAAATGTGGTCAGTGAAATTTAGCTCATCATCAATGGTTACCCCTAGATTTCTGACCGTTTTGGAAGGTGAAACTGTAGTTGGACCCAGCTGCACGGTGATGTTGTGTTCAACAGCAGGGTTGGCTGGAAAGACAAGGAGTTCGGTCTTGGCTGAGTTGAGTTGAATGTGGTGTTCCTTCATCCAGGCTGAGATGTCTGCCAGACAGGCAGCGATTCGAGCAGTCACTGTGGTGTCGTTGGGCTGGAAAGACAAGTAGAGTTAGTGTCATCAGCATAGCTGATAGATAGATAGATAGATAGATAGATAGATAGATAGATAGATAGATAGATAGATAGATAGATAGATAGATAGATAGATAGATAGACAGACAGACAAAGAGACAGACAGATAGATAGATAGATAGACAGACAAAGAGACAGACAGACAGACAGACAGACAGATAGATAGATAGATAGATAGATAGATAGATAGATAGACAGACAGACAGACAGACAGACAGACAGACAGACAGACAGATAGACAGACAAAGAGACAGACAGACAAAGAGACAGACAGACAGACAGACAGACAGACAGACAGATAGGTAGATAGACAGACAAAGAGACAGACAGACAGACAGACAGACAGACAGATAGATAGATAGATAGACAGACAAAGAGACAGACAGACAGACAGACAGACAGACAGACAGATATAGATAGATAGATAGATAGATAGATAGATAGATAGATAGATAGATAGATAGATAGATAGATAGATAGATAGATAGATAGATAGATAGATAGATAGATAAGACAGACAAAGAGACAGACAGACAGAGAGATATTTAGGTAGATAGAAAGATAGATTTACTGACTTGCAGATACAAATATATACACACATATACACATAGTGAATTTATTTTGATTAGTTATTTTTATATTTGTTAAACTAAATGTAATTATAGATTAAGGTGTAGTTCTTTTTACACAGCCTCTGCTTTGGCAATACTGTATCGTTTATATTCATGCCAATAAAGACCCTTTGAATTGAATTGAATAGTGGACATATTGAAAACTGCACTGTGCAAAACTGCTAAAAAGTGGATATTTTAACAGAGAATCACAGACAGTTTCAATGCTGAACCTTTAGGGGACGTCCACGTGTTTTTAAACATGCAGATTTTATAAATATCTATATGGCCAGTTAAATGGACAGCCTTTGCGGTCTCTCATCCGTGTCTAGAAAAGCACTTCATAAATTAAATGAATTATTACTATTATTAATGTTATTATTAGTAGTATTATAGTTTTCTTGTTATTATCCTTATAAGTCCATCAATACAATTTTCTCGTGTTATTGTATAATTCCACCTGAATTATTCACTTTAATACTGTGCTTGCAAAATTTAGAATGACATTAAAAATCATTTCTGCAACAGTACATCTCAGATGTAAAAACTCTTTATCATTTGTGAGCACTTTTCCATAGACTCACATTGTATACCAGTGGGGAAAACAATAAAGGGCCAAGGAGTACGTTTTAGGCAGCT
Organism: Xyrauchen texanus; assembly: GCF_025860055.1. Classification (NCBI taxonomy): domain Eukaryota; kingdom Metazoa; phylum Chordata; class Actinopteri; order Cypriniformes; family Catostomidae; genus Xyrauchen; species Xyrauchen texanus. The sequence goes on from NW_026265707.1 coordinate 23,148, forward strand.
GTGTTGGCTACTGAACGAGCGATCGTTCCCAAACTTTGCACACACAATCGGGGTCTTTCCACGAGAAACATATTACACTTTTGTGTGCCCAGGCCCATGGGAACCCGTTTTATTACAGTAATAATATGCTTAATATAGTCTGATTCTATTAAGCCTCTGTTAAATGATTACATTTAAGGCCGCCGCGTTGGCTACTGAACGAGCGATCATTCCCAAACTTTGCACACACAATCGGGGTCTTCCACGAGAAACATATTACACTTTTGTGTGCCCAGCCCCATGGGAACCCGTTTTATTACAGTCAAAATATGCTTAATATAGGCGGCATGCTTAATATGGAGTGGTGGTGGCGTAGTGGACTAAAGCACATCACTTGTAATCAGAAGGTCACTGGTCCGATCCCCATAGCCACCACCATTGTGTCCTTGAGCAAGACACTTAATCCAAGTTGCTCGGGGAATTGTCCCTGTAAAATCTGGTTGTGGTTCGAAAAATCACAAATCCGATCATTTACTCGGTTTGCGGCCCTTTACAGTATATAACTCGTATATGCAACTTAAATGTCTGCCCTTAGCCACTGCCTGGTAATATTTCAGATTTCACTCACCAGTTCAGCACGTTCAGCGTCCTTTCACAGCGTGTTTATAGTAAAAGTTTGGTTTGCCTTAATGTGTGTCCAAAGATAAGATCCATGTATCATCTTTATTACCCTCTTTGGTCTTTACAGGTAGATATCGATAAAAAAAAAGAAAGATAAAATTAGATTTTAAATTAGAAACTTCTAGATAAAATTAGTATACATTTACTATAGTAATTAATACTCTGACACTAATTTGGGCAAAGCGCACTAATGACTTCTTTAAGACTTGAAGCTAAAAGTTGACGATTTGTAAATTGACTTGGACTTGACTTGGGACTTGACTGCCTTGACTTGGGACTTGACTGCCTTGACTTGGGACTTGACTGCCTTGACTTGGGACTTCACTCGGGACTTTAATGCAATGACTTGAGACTTACTTGTGACTTGGAAAACAATGACTTGGTCCCACCTCTGCAAGTTGGACACGTGGAGAGTTGCAATGTCAAGTCACTTTTTCTGGTTGACTGTAACTTCTATATTATGTCTTTGACGGGCATAAAAAACAAAAAATCATTGAAAAGTCAAAAAATGCTTTCATTGTTCAACCTTATATTATTTTTATTATTTATTATTATTTTTTGGCTATTCATGTTCTGCAATTTTGGACACAATTTAATGTAAGACCTTGGCATGATTATTAATAAAAAATAAATTAAATAAAAAAAAAAAAAAGTTATCTTTAAGGAAATCTGAATTGATGTGTTGTTATTGTAATCGATGACTCAGCGAGTGAACCGCGAATGGGCTTTATTGGATTTCGCAGATTTCATTTCAAAGGGCAAAACGCCCCTAACAAGTGTGTCATCTCATTATCGTGGCAAGATTCGATGCCGTTTTTATTCTTAAAAGTTTTTCAAGTCCTTCGGTTATTTTCTGATGCATTTGTTTTTGGAACAATTTCTTTAATAGGCTATATTTACTGGACTCAAGTCTGCTCTGCTCGCAACACAATAATCTCCTCCTCACAAGCATGCCCCGATAAGTTTCATGAAATGATAATAATAATAAAGGATTGAGTTTATCCCACCCAACAATTCCTACAAAAACATTTCAGCGTTCTTGTGAAAAATGCGTTCATTACCACGTCTCCATTACAGTCGTATTCATGCAAATCTTAAAGGCGTGCATGTGACATTTTTAAACCACTCACAACCTACGTGCAAAAGACTCTTCTACCTTTTCAGCGCTACATTTCCATTGCTCTCTTCTTCTGTTCATCTCTCCTCGTCACATGAATGCAGACGGAATTCTGAATTCGATGACACCAAGCTTGGCAAAATCGGACCGACCGTCCTAAAGATTTATCTGTGAAACAATCCAGCCAATCAGATTCGATATGCAAATGAGGGTGGACATAATGAGGGTGGAAGTCGTTTTTACCTCTATACCTACAGACTTTTTAACCCCAGAGGGCTAGGGGTTAGGGTCAACTAGTGATTTAACCCCAACTAACCCCAGCGGACTGGGGCTAACCCTAGTGGACTGATGGAGAATTACACTTTACTACTTACAAATTTAAACCTATGCAATATTTGAAGCAGTTTATTTTCAAAACATTTTGTTTTCTACAAAATATCCTTCTGTTATTTGTTTTCATTTATTTCATTTTTGGAAACATATCTTTGATCAAATTAACTGGACTCAAAAATACTCCTCACATACAAGTAAAAGAAATATTGTGAAATAATAATAATAATGATAAAAAAGTTTAAACATTATTTAAAAGCTTTATTAGTTAGTTAGTTAATTAGTTACATAGAGACACACAAAACCAGACACAGACAGACAGACAGACAGACTGATAGATAGACAGAGAGACAGACAGACAGATAGTCAAGTCAATTTTATTCAGTATAGCGCCTTTCACAACACACATCGTTTCAAAGCAGCTTTACAGAAGATCAGCATTAACAGACGATAAAACTGTAATGTCGATGAATCATCATTGTGCAATTAGATAAAATACGATTCTTAATCGTGTTTAAAAATAATTAAATAATAATTGTATTAATAACTCCAGTGAGCAAGCTGTAGGCGACTGTGGCAAGGAACACAAAACTCCATAAGATGTGGATTAATGGAGAAAAATAACCTTGGGAGAAACCAGACTTACTGTGGGGGCCAGTTCCCTCTGGCTAACATCATGAATATAATGTAAATATTACTTGTGTATAGTTAAAATCATGGTTTAAAATTATTAAACTAAGTAAGGGTTAAGGGTCATTGTTTAAACATTGATTGTGTTTGAACTGTAAGATTAATGACCACAGGCTTTGAAGTCCATCTAGATTAATTGCAGAAGTTCACATAGATGCAATTGTCCTTGTTAATTGGCTGATGAAGGCTTTTGTTGGCAATAGCTAGTCTATGCATTCCATTTCAAGATCGTAGTCCATCAATAGACCGAGGTGATGCAGGTTGGAGTTGGTATCAGTTCATCCTCTGAAGTCCATCATAATAGACCGAAGTGATGTTTGGCTGGCACCGGCTGCATTTAGTCATCATCATTCAGCGACATGAAGCAGTGGAGTCCAACACGAAGCAGGAATGGTGCTGGATCCAGCCGGTTCTGGTGACCTCAGGATAGGAGTCCCGAGGTTGAGACAAGGAAACAAATAAAAAGATGTAAGCATAGATGCCATAAAATGTATTGCAGAGTTAGAGATCATGATCACTGTTTCTGGTTCCGGGAGACCCAACTAAAGCAGCCTAATTGTGGGTTGGAGGATAAATTAGGTGTATGTCTGGCTAAATAGATGAGTCGTTAGTCTAGACTTAAACTGAGAGGGTGTGTCTGCATCTCGAACAGTGTTTGGGAGACTATTCCATAGTTTAGGAGCCAAATATGAAAAGGATCTACCTCCTTTTGTGGATTTTGATATTCTAGGAACTATTAACAGGCCAGAATTTTGCGATCGTAATGAACGTGATGGAATATAGCGTGACAGAAGATCATTTAAGTACTGCGGAGCTAGACCATTCAAAGCTTTGTATGTAGTTAACAGAATTTTAAAATGCTGATGCATTTTGAACCAATTGAAGTTTATTTATTGATCTTGCTGGACATCCTCCCAGTAATGCATTACAATAATCTAGTCTTTAGGTCATGAGCGCATGAATTAGTTTTTCGGCATCAGCAACAGAGAGCATATGCCTTCATTTAGCACTATTTCTGAGGCGGAAGAATGCTGTGCTACAAACATCTGTAATTTGATTTTCAAAGGACAGATTGTATCAAACATAACACCTAAGTTTTTCACTGTTGAAGATGATGTAACAGAACATCCATCTAGAGTCAAATTATATTTTAGCGGCTTATTTTTAGAGGTTTTTGGTCCAATAATTAGAACCTCTGTTTTGTCAGAATTGAGTAGAAGGAAATTTCTGGCCATCCAATCTTTTATTTAATTGATACACTCTGCTAATTTTGAGAATTGTGAAATCTCATCAAGTTTTGAAGAAATATAAAGTTGTGTATCGTCAGCATAGCAGTGGAAACATATTCCACGATTCCTGATAATATCTCCCAGGGGAAGCATATACATGGAGAAAAGCAGAAGCCCTAAAACTGATCCCTGTGGCACTCCATATTTAACTTTTGTTTGGTTTGACGATTCCTCATTTACATAGACAAAGTGGTAGTGGTCTGCTAAATATGACCTAAACCATGCTAATGCAACTCCACAAATTCCAACATAATTCTCCAGCCTATTCAAGAGAATGTACGTGATCTATCGTGTCGAATGCAGCACTTAGATCTAAAACTACTAGAAGAGAAATGCAGCCGCGATCAGATGATAGATAGAAAGATAGATAGATAGATAGATAGATAGATAGATAGAAAAGACAGATATATAGATAGACAGACATATAGACAGACAGACAGAGATAGATAGAAAAGACAGATAGACAGACAGACAGATAGATAGATAAGACAGACAGACACAAAGACAGACTGACAGACAGATAGATAAGACAGATAGATAGAAAGAAAAGACAGACATATAGATAGACATATAGATAAACAGAAAGATAGACAGATAGATAGATAGATAGATAGATAGATAGATAGATAGATAGATAGATAGACAGATAGACAGATAGATAGGATACATACATACATACATACATACATAGACAGACAGATAGACAGACAGACAGATAGATAGACAAAGAGACAGACAGTGAATAGATAGATAGACAGAGAGTGGAGAGAGACAAAAAGTGGTGTAACATGTGCTCTCTTAGGTTCATTAAAGACCAGAAGTGCTGCTGCATTCTGGATCATTTGGAGAGGTCTAATAGCACATGCAGGAAGGCCTGCAATGAGAGCGTTACAGTAGTCCAGTCTAGTTATGACAAGGCGACTGAACGAGCAGTTGTGTGGCATGTACAGAGAGGAAGGATCTTATCTTCCTGATATTGTCGAGTGTAAATCTACATGATCTTGCAGTCTTTGAAATGTGGTCAGTGAAATTTAGCTCATCATCAATGGTTACCCCTAGATTTCTGACCGTTTTGGAAGGTGAAACTGTAGTTGGACCCAGCTGCACGGTGATGTTGTGTTCAACAGCAGGGTTGGCTGGAAAGACAAGGAGTTCGGTCTTGGCTGAGTTGAGTTGAATGTGGTGTTCCTTCATCCAGGCTGAGATGTCTGCCAGACAGGCAGCGATTCGAGCAGTCACTGTGGTGTCGTTGGGCTGGAAAGACAAGTAGAGTTGCGTGTCATCAGCATAGCTGATAGATAGATAGATAGATAGATAGATAGATAGATAGATAGATAGATAGATAGATAGATAGATAGATAGATAGATAGATAGATAGACAGACAAAGAGACAGACAGACAGACAGACAGACAGATAGATAGATAGATAAGACAGATAGATAGAAAGAAAAGACAGACATATAGATAGACAGACAGACAGACAGACAGACAGACAGATAGATAGATAAGACAGATAGATAGAAAGAAAAGACAGACATATAGATAGACAGACAGACAGACAGACAGACAGACAGATAGATAGAATACATACATAGACAGACAGATAGACAAACAGACAGAGATAGATAGAAAAGACAGATAGACAGACAGACAGACAGACAGACAGACAGACAGATAGATAGGACAGATAGATAGAAAGAAAAGACAGACATATAGATAGACAGACAGACATATAGACAGACAGACAGACAGACAGATAGATAGACAGACAGACAGACATATAGATAGACAGACAGACAGACAAGAAAAGAAAAGACAGACATATAGATAGACAGACAGACAGACAGACAGACAGACAGACAGACAGATAGATAGATAAGACAGATAGATAGAAAGAAAAGACAGACATATAGATAGACAGACAGACAGACATATAGACAGACAGACAGACAGACAGACAGACAGACAGATAGATAGAATACATCTCAGTGATCAGAACTACACTAGATGGGACAGACATCCAACAGAAGCCCTACACACAGAATTCTGCAAATTAATTTTGAAATTACAAAGGAAAACACCCAATAATGCATGCAGGGCAGAATTAGGACGATTCCCATTGATCATTAACATACAAAAAGATCTCTAAATTTTTGGATGCATTTAAAATCAAGTCCCACAGAGTCGCTTCATTATAAAGCGCTACAAACCCAAGAACTGAACCCTGAAAACAGTCCCCTCAGTCAGCTGGTTCTGAGACTCACTAACCCGGTTAACAGTACTAACAGTAACCAGCCTCAGACCAGCACTGCTTTACAACCAAACATCAGAATAAATCAGATCATCAAACAATCTCAAATCACCTATCTGGAACATTGGGATCAAGAAACTAAAACACAAAGCAAATTACAATTCTATCGGACTCTAAAATCAAAGTATGAATTGGAAGAGTATCTCCTGACTGTCAGAGATACAAAGCAGAGACAGATCCTGAGCAAGTACAGGCTCAGTGAGCACAGTCTCAGCCATCGAGAGAGGCAGACACAGAAAAACATGGTTACCCAGAGAAGAAAGGGTGTGTGCTCACTGTACGACAGGTGAGGTTGAGACAGAGGTGCACTTTCTCCTTCACTGCCCAAAATTTAAAAATACAAGGGACATTTATATGGATAAATTAACACACAGCATAGACACATTTATAACAATGACAGAACAAGAACAAATTAATATAATACTTGGAGAGGGACACACAGCAGCACTGGCTGCAAGATACGTTTTAACGTGTCACAGTCTGAGAGACAGTGGGTGAATCTGTGTTATGTGTTTTACCCCGTGTGTCACCCCAATGTTCCCCACAGTGACCCTCAGTGTATGTGTGTATATTCATTTATGTGTCAGTATATGTCAGTTCTCTTCAGTTATTTAAACACTGTGGTCTTCAGCAGTTCTGAACCTGTTCTGTATTTATTTTTATATGTGTTAAATTTGTTAAACTAAATGTATAGATTAAGATGTAGTTCTGCTTTGGCAATATTGTATTGTTTACATTCATGCCAATAAAGCCCCTTTGAATTGAATTGAATTGAATTGATAGATAGATAAGACAGATAGATAGAAAGAAAAGACAGACATATAGATAGACAGACAGACAGACAGACAGACAGACAGACAGATAGATAGATAGATAAGACAGATAGATAGAAAGAAAAGACAGACATATAGACAGACAGACAGACAGACAGATAGATAGAAAGAAAAGACAGACATATAGATAGACAGACAGACAGACAGACAGACAGACAGACAGATAGATAGATAGATAAGACAGATAGATAGAAAGAAAAGACAGACATATAGATAGACAGACAGACAGACAGACAGACAGACAGACAGATAGATAGATAGATAAGACAGATAGATAGAAAGAAAAGACAGACATATAGATAGACAGACAGACAGACATATAGACAGACAGACAGACAGACAGACAGACAGACAGATAGATAGAATACATACATAGACAGACAGATAGACAAACAGACAGAGATAGATAGAAAAGACAGATAGACAGACAGACAGATAGATAGATAAGACAGACAGACACAAAGACAGACTGACAGACAGATAGATAGAAAGAAAAGACAGACATATAGATAGACATATAGATAGACATATAGATAGACAGAAAGATAGACAGATAGATAGATAGATAGATAGATAGATAGATAGATAGATAGATAGATAGATAGATAGATAGATAGATAGATAGATAGATAGGATACATACATACATACATACATACATAGACAGACAGATAGACAGACAGACAGATAGATAGACAAAGAGACAGACAGTGAATAGATAGATAGACAGAGAGTGGAGAGAGACAAAAAGTGGTGTAACATGTGCTCTCTTAGGTTCATTAAAGACCAGAAGTGCTGCTGCATTCTGGATCATTTGGAGAGGTCTAATAGCACATGCAGGAAGGCCTGCAATGAGAGCGTTACAGTAGTCCAGTCTAGTTATGACAAGGCGACTGAACGAGCAGTTGTGTGGCATGTACAGAGAGGAAGGATCTTATCTTCCTGATATTGTCGAGTGTAAATCTACATGATCTTGCAGTCTTTGAAATGTGGTCAGTGAAATTTAGCTCATCATCAATGGTTACCCCTAGATTTCTGACCGTTTTGGAAGGTGAAACTGTAGTTGGACCCAGCTGCACGGTGATGTTGTGTTCAACAGCAGGGTTGGCTGGAAAGACAAGGAGTTCGGTCTTGGCTGAGTTGAGTTGAATGTGGTGTTCCTTCATCCAGGCTGAGATGTCTGCCAGACAGGCAGCGATTCGAGCAGTCACTGTGGTGTCGTTGGGCTGGAAAGACAAGTAGAGTTAGCGTGTCATCAGCATAGCTGATAGATAGATAGATAGATAGATAGATAGATAGATAGATAGATAGATAGATAGATAGATAGATAGATAGATAGATAGATAGATAGATAGATAGATAGACAGACAGACAAAGAGACAGACAGATAGATAGATAGATAGACAGACAAAGAGACAGACAGACAGACAGACAGATAGATAGATAGATAGATAGATAGATAGATAGATAGATAGACAGACAAAGAGACAGACAGACAGACAGACAGACAGACAGACAGATAGACAGACAAAGAGACAGACAGACAAAGAGACAGACAGACAGACAGACAGACAGACAGACAGATAGGTAGATAGACAGACAAAGAGACAGACAGACAGACAGACAGACAGACAGATAGATAGATAGATAGACAGACAAAGAGACAGACAGACAGACAGACAGACAGACAGATATATAGATAGATAGATAGATAGATAGATAGATAGATAGATAGATAGATAGATAGATAGATAGATAGATAGATAGATAGATAGATAGATAGATAGATAGATAGATAGATAGATAGATAAGACAGACAAAGAGACAGACAGACAGAGAGATATTTAGGTAGATAGAAAGATAGATTTACGACTTGCAGATACAAATATATACACACATATACACATAGTGAATTTATTTTGATTAGTTATTTTTATATTTGTTAAACTAAATGTAATTATAGATTAAGGTGTAGTTCTTTTTACACAGCCTCTGCTTTGGCAATACTGTATCGTTTATATTCATGCCAATAAAGACCCTTTGAATTGAATTGAATAGTGGACATATTGAAAACTGCACTGTGCAAAACTGCTAAAAAGTGGATATTTTAACAGAGAATCACAGACAGTTTCAATGCTGAACCTTTAGGGAGCGTCCACGTGTTTTTAAACATGCAGATTTTATAAATATCTATATGGCCAGTTAAATGGACAGCCTTTGCGGTCTCTCATCCGTGTCTAGAAAAGCACTTCATAAATTAAATGAATTATTACTATTATTAATGTTATTATTAGTAGTATTATAGTTTTCTTGTTATTATCCTTATAAGTCCATCAATACAATTTTCTCGTGTTATTGTATAATTCCACCTGAATTATTCACTTTAATACTGTGCTTGCAAAATTTAGAATGACATTAAAAATCATTTCTGCAACAGTACATCTCAGATGTAAAAAACTCTTTATCATTTGTGAGCACTTTTCCATAGACTCACATTGTATACCAGTGGGGGAAAACAATAAAGGGCCAAGGAGTACGTTTTAGGCAGCTGTGTTGGCTACTGAACGAGCGATCGTTCCCAAACTTTGCACACACAATCGGGGTCTTTCCACGAGAAACATATTACACTTTTGTGTGCCCAGGCCCATGGGAACCCGTTTTATTACAGTAATAATATGCTTAATATAGTCTGATTCTATTAAGCCTCTGTTAAATGATTACATTTAAGGCCGCCGCGTTGGCTACTGAACGAGCGATCATTCCCAAACTTTGCACACACAATCGGGGTCTTCCCACGAGAAACATATTACACTTTTGTGTGCCCAGCCCCATGGGAACCCGTTTTATTACAGTCAAAATATGCTTAATATAGGCGGCATGCTTAATATGGAGTGGTGGTGGCGTAGTGGACTAAAGCACATCACTTGTAATCAGAAGGTCACTGGTCCGATCCCCATAGCCACCACCATTGTGTCCTTGAGCAAGACACTTAATCCAAGTTGCTCGGGGAATTGTCCCTGTAAAATCTGGTTGTGGTTCGAAAAATCACAAATCCGATCATTTACTCGGTTCTGCGGCCCTTTACAGTATATAACTTCAGTATATGCAACTTAAATGTCTGCCCTTAGCCACTGCCTGGTAATATTTCAGATTTCACTCACCAGTTCAGCACGTTCAGCGTCCTTTCACAGCGTGTTTATAGTAAAAGTTTGGTTTGCCTTAATGTGTGTCCAAAGATAAGATCCATGTATCATCTTTATTACCCTCTTTGGTCTTTACAGGTAGATATCGATAAAAAAAAAGAAAGATAAAATTAGATTTTAAATTAGAAACTTCTAGATAAAATTAGTATACATTTACTATAGTAATTAATACTCTGACACTAATTTGGGCAAAGCGCACTAATGACTTCTTTAAGACTTGAAGCTAAAAGTTGACGATTTGTAAATTGACTTGGACTTGACTTGGGACTTGACTGCCTTGACTTGGGACTTGACTGCCTTGACTTGGGACTTGACTGCCTTGACTTGGGACTTCACTCGGGACTTTAATGCAATGACTTGAGACTTACTTGTGACTTGGAAAACAATGACTTGGTCCCACCTCTGCAAGTTGGACACGTGGAGAGTTGCAATGTCAAGTCACTTTTTCTGGTTGACTGTAACTTCTATATTATGTCTTTGACGGGCATAAAAAACAAAAAATCATTGAAAAGTCAAAAAATGCTTTCATTGTTCAACCTTATATTATTTTTATTATTTATTATTATTTTTTGGCTATTCATGTTCTGCAATTTTGGACACAATTTAATGTAAGACCTTGGCATGATTATTAATAAAAAATAAATTAAATAAAAAAAAAAAAAAGTTATCTTTAAGGAAATCTGAATTGATGTGTTGTTATTGTGATCGATGACTCAGCGAGTGAACCATGAATGGGCTTTATTGGATTTCGCAGATTTCATTTCAAAGGGCAAAACGCCCTAACAAGTGTGTCATCTCATTATCGTGGCAAGATTCGATGCCGTTTTTATTCTTAAAAGTTTTTCAAGTCCTTCGGTTATTTTCTGATGCATTTGTTTTTGGAACAATTTCTTTAATAGGCTATATTTACTGGACTCAAGTCTGCTCTGCTCGCTAACACAATAATCTCCTCCTCACAAGCATGCCCCGATAAGTTTCATGAAATGATAATAATAATAAAGGATTGAGTTTATCCCACCCAACAATTCCTACAAAAACATTTCAGCGTTCTTGTGAAAAATGCGTTCATTACCACGTCTCCATTACAGTCGTATTCATGCAAATCTTAAAAGCGTGCATGTGACATTTTAAACCACTCACAACCTACGTGCAAAAGACTCTTCTACCTTTTCAGCGCTACATTTCCATTGCTCTCTTCTTCTGTTCATCTCTCCTCGTCACATGAATGCAGACGAATTCTGAATTCGATGACACCAAGCTTAGCAAAATCGGACCGACCGTCCTAAAGATTTATCTGTGAAACAATCCAGCCAATCAGATTCGATATGCAAATGAGGGTGGACATAATGAGGGTGGAAGTCGTTTTTACCTCTATACCCTAACCCTAACCCTAACCCTAACCCTAACCCTAACCCTAACCTAACCCTAACCCTAACCTAACCTAACCCTAACCCTAACCCTAACCCTAACCTAACCTAACCCTAACCCTAACCCTAACCCTAACCCTAACCCTAACCCTAACCCTACCTGACCTACCCTAACCCTAACCCTAGCCCTAACCCTAACCCTAACCTAGCCTAACCCTAACGCCTAACCCTAACCCTAGCCTAACCCTAACCCTAGACTCTAGCCTAACGCCTAACCCTAACCCTAACCCTAACCCTAACCTAACCTAACCCTAACCCTAACCCTAACCCTAACCCTAGCCCTAACATTTATAACAATGACAGAACAAGAACAAATTAATATAATACTTGGAGAGGCACACAGCAGCACTGGCTGCAAGATACGTTTTAACGTGTCACAGTCTGAGAGACAGTGGGTGAATCTGTGTTATGTGTTTTACCCCGTGTGTCACCCCAATGTTCCCCACAGTGACCCTCAGTGTATGTGTGTATATTCATTTATGTGTCAGCATATGTCAGTTCTCTTCAGTTATTTAAACACTGTGGTCTTCAGCAGTTCTGAACCTGTTCTGTATTTATTTTTATATGTGTTAAATTTGTTAAACTAAATGTATAGATTAAGATGTAGTTCTGCTTTGGCAATATTGTATTGTTTACATTCATGCCAATAAAGCCCCTTTGAATTGAATTGAATTGAATTGATAGATAGATAAGACAGATAGATAGAAAGAAAAGACAGACATATAGATAGACAGACAGACAGACAGACAGACAGACAGACAGACAGATAGATAGATAAGACAGATAGATAGAAAGAAAAGACAGACATATAGACAGACAGACAGACAGACAGACAGACAGATAGATAGAAAGAAAAGACAGACATATAGATAGACAGACAGACAGACAGACAGACAGACAGATAGATAGATAGATAAGACAGATAGATAGAAAGAAAAGACAGACATATAGATAGACAGACAGACAGACAGACAGACAGACAGACAGACAGATAGATAGATAGATAAGACAGATAGATAGAAAGAAAAGACAGACATATAGATAGACAGACAGACAGACATATAGACAGACAGACAGACAGACAGACAGACAGACAGACAGACAGATAGATAGAATACATACATAGACAGACAGATAGACAAACAGACAGAGATAGATAGAAAAGACAGATAGACAGACAGACAGATAGATAGATAAGACAGACAGACACAAAGACAGACTGACAGACAGATAGATAGAAAGAAAAGACAGACATATAGATAGACATATAGATAGACATATAGATAGACAGAAAGATAGACAGATAGATAGATAGATAGATAGATAGATAGATAGATAGATAGATAGATAGATAGATAGATAGATAGATAGATAGATAGATAGATAGATAGATAGATAGATAGGATACATACATACATACATACATACATAGACAGACAGATAGACAGACAGACAGATAGATAGACAAAGAGACAGACAGTGAATAGATAGATAGACAGAGAGTGGAGAGAGACAAAAAGTGGTGTAACATGTGCTCTCTTAGGTTCATTAAAGACCAGAAGTGCTGCTGCATTCTGGATCATTTGGAGAGGTCTAATAGCACATGCAGGAAGGCCTGCAATGAGAGCGTTACAGTAGTCCAGTCTAGTTATGACAAGGCGACTGAGCGAGCAGTTGTGTGGCATGTACAGAGAGGAAGGATCTTATCTTCCTGATATTGTCGAGTGTAAATCTACATGATCTTGCAGTCTTTGAAATGTGGTCAGTGAAATTTAGCTCATCATCAATGGTTACCCCTAGATTTCTGACCGTTTTGGAAGGTGAAACTGTAGTTGGACCCAGCTGCACGGTGATGTTGTGTTCAACAGCAGGGTTGGCTGGAAAGACAAGGAGTTCGGTCTTGGCTGAGTTGAGTTGAATGTGGTGTTCCTTCATCCAGGCTGAGATGTCTGCCAGACAGGCAGCGATTCGAGCAGTCACTGTGGTGTCGATTGGGCTGGAAAGACAAGTAGAGTTGCGTGTCATCAGCATAGCTGATAGATAGATAGATAGATAGATAGATAGATAGATAGATAGATAGATAGATAGATAGATAGATAGATAGATAGATAGATAGATAGATAGATAGATAGATAGATAGATAGACAGACAGACAAAGAGACAGACAGATAGATAGATAGATAGACAGACAAAGAGACAGACAGACAGACAGACAGACAGATAGATAGATAGATAGATAGATAGATAGATAGATAGATAGATAGATAGATAGATAGATAGATAGATAGATAGATAGACAGACAAAGAGACAGACAGACAGACAGACAGACAGACAGACAGATAGACAGACAAAGAGACAGACAGACAAAGAGACAGACAGACAGACAGACAGACAGACAGACAGACAGATAGGTAGATAGACAGACAAAGAGACAGACAGACAGACAGACAGACAGACAGATAGATAGATAGATAGACAGACAAAGAGACAGACAGACAGACAGACAGACAGACAGATATATAGATAGATAGATAGATAGATAGATAGATAGATAGATAGATAGATAGATAGATAGATAGATAGATAGATAGATAGATAGATAGATAGATAAGACAGACAAAGAGACAGACAGACAGAGAGATATTTAGGTAGATAGAAAGATAGATTTACGACTTGCAGATACAAATATATACACACATATACACATAGTGAATTTATTTTGATTAGTTATTTTTATATTTGTTAAACTAAATGTAATTATAGATTAAGGTGTAGTTCTTTTTACACAGCCTCTGCTTTGGCAATACTGTATCGTTTATATTCATGCCAATAAAGACCCTTTGAATTGAATTGAATAGTGGACATATTGAAAACTGCACTGTGCAAAACTGCTAAAAAGTGGATATTTTAACAGAGAATCACAGACAGTTTCAATGCTGAACCTTTAGGGGCGTCCACGTGTTTTTAAACATGCAGATTTTATAAATATCTATATGGCCAGTTAAATGGACAGCCTTTGCGGTCTCTCATCCGTGTCTAGAAAAGCACTTCATAAATTAAATGAATTATTACTATTATTAATGTTATTATTAGTAGTATTATAGTTTTCTTGTTATTATCCTTATAAGTCCATCAATACAATTTTCTCGTGTTATTGTATAATTCCACCTGAATTATTCACTTTAATACTGTGCTTGCAAAATTTAGAATGACATTAAAAATCATTTCTGCAACAGTACATCTCAGATGTAAAAAACTCTTTATCATTTGTGAGCACTTTTCCATAGACTCACATTGTATACCAGTGGGGAAAACAATAAAGGGCCAAGGAGTACGTTTTAGGCCGCTGTGTTGGCTACTGAACGAGCGATCGTTCCCAAACTTTGCACACACAATCGGGGTCTTTCCACGAGAAACATATTACACTTTTGTGTGCCCAGGCCCATGGGAACCCGTTTTATTACAGTAATAATATGCTTAATATAGTCTGATTCTATTAAGCCTCTGTTAAATGATTACATTTAAGGCCGCCGCGTTGGCTACTGAACGAGCGATCATTCCCAAACTTTGCACACACAATCGGGGTCTTCCCACGAGAAACATATTACACTTTTGTGTGCCCAGCCCCATGGGAACCCGTTTTATTACAGTCAAAATATGCTTAATATAGGCGGCATGCTTAATATGGAGTGGTGGTGGCGTAGTGGACTAAAGCACATCACTTGTAATCAGAAGGTCACTGGTCCGATCCCCATAGCCACCACCATTGTGTCCTTGAGCAAGACACTTAATCCAAGTTGCTCCGGGGAATTGTCCCTGTAAAATCTGGTTGTGGTTCGAAAAATCACAAATCCGATCATTTACTCGGTTTGCGGCCCTTTACAGTATATAACTCGTATATGCAACTTAAATGTCTGCCCTTAGCCACTGCCTGGTAATATTTCAGATTTCACTCACCAGTTCAGCACGTTCAGCGTCCTTTCACAGCGTGTTTATAGTAAAAGTTTGGTTTGCCTTAATGTGTGTCCAAAGATAAGATCCATGTATCATCTTTATTACCCTCTTTGGTCTTTACAGGTAGATATCGATAAAAAAAAAAGAAAGATAAAATTAGATTTTAAATTAGAAACTTCTAGATAAAATTAGTATACATTTACTATAGTAATTAATACTCTGACACTAATTTGGGCAAAGCGCACTAATGACTTCTTTAAGACTTGAAGCTAAAAGTTGACGATTTGTAAATTGACTTGGACTTGACTTGGGACTTGACTGCCTTGACTTGGGACTTGACTGCCTTGACTTGGGACTTGACTGCCTTGACTTGGGACTTCACTCGGGACTTTAATGCAATGACTTGAGACTTACTTGTGACTTGGAAAACAATGACTTGGTCCCACCTCTGCAAGTTGGACACGTGGAGAGTTGCAATGTCAAGTCACTTTTTCTGGTTGACTGTAACTTCTATATTATGTCTTTGACGGGCATAAAAAACAAAAAATCATTGAAAAGTCAAAAAATGCTTTCATTGTTCAACCTTATATTATTTTTATTATTTATTATTATTTTTTTGGCTATTCATGTTCTGCAATTTTGGACACAATTTAATGTAAGACCTTGGCATGATTATTAATAAAAAAATAAATTAAATAAAAAAAAAAAAAAGTTATCTTTAAGGAAATCTGAATTGATGTGTTGTTATTGTAATCGATGACTCAGCGAGTGAACCGCGAATGGGCTTTATTGGATTTCGCAGATTTCATTTCAAAGGGCAAAACGCCCCTAACAAGTGTGTCATCTCATTATCGTGGCAAGATTCGATGCCGTTTTTATTCTTAAAAGTTTTTCAAGTCCTTCGGTTATTTTCTGATGCATTTGTTTTTGGAACAATTTCTTTAATAGGCTATATTTACTGGACTCAAGTCTGCTCTGCTCGCAACACAATAATCTCCTCCTCACAAGCATGCCCCGATAAGTTTCATGAAATGATAATAATAATAAAGGATTGAGTTTATCCCACCCAACAATTCCTACAAAAACATTTCAGCGTTCTTGTGAAAAATGCGTTCATTACCACGTCTCCATTACAGTCGTATTCATGCAAATCTTAAAGGCGTGCATGTGACATTTTTAAACCACTCACAACCTACGTGCAAAAGACTCTTCTACCTTTTCAGCGCTACATTTCCATTGCTCTCTTCTTCTGTTCATCTCTCCTCGTCACATGAATGCAGACGGAATTCTGAATTCGATGACACCAAGCTTGGCAAAATCGGACCGACCGTCCTAAAGATTTATCTGTGAAACAATCCAGCCAATCAGATTCGATATGCAAATGAGGGTGGACATAATGAGGGTGGAAGTCGTTTTTACCTCTATACCTACAGACTTTTTAACCCCAGAGGGCTAGGGGTTAGGGTCAACTAGTGATTTAACCCCAACTAACCCCAGCGGACTGGGGCTAACCCTAGTGGACTGATGGAGAATTACACTTTACTACTTACAAATTTAAACCTATGCAATATTTGAAGCAGTTTATTTTCAAAACATTTTGTTTTCTACAAAATATCCTTCTGTTATTTGTTTTCATTTATTTCATTTTTGGAAACATATCTTTGATCAAATTAACTGGACTCAAAAATACTCCTCACATACAAGTAAAAGAAATATTGTGAAATAATAATAATAATGATAAAAAAGTTTAAACATTATTTAAAAGCTTTATTAGTTAGTTAGTTAATTAGTTACATAGAGACACACAAAACCAGACACAGACAGACAGACAGACAGACTGATAGATAGACAGAGAGACAGACAGACAGATAGTCAAGTCAATTTTATTCAGTATAGCGCCTTTCACAACACACATCGTTTCAAAGCAGCTTTACAGAAGATCAGCATTAACAGACGATAAAACTGTAATGTCGATGAATCATCATTGTGCAATTAGATAAAATACGATTCTTAATCGTGTTTAAAAATAATTAAATAATAATTGTATTAATAACTCCAGTGAGCAAGCTGTAGGCGACTGTGGCAAGGAACACAAAACTCCATAAGATGTGGATTAATGGAGAAAAATAACCTTGGGAGAAACCAGACTTACTGTGGGGGCCAGTTCCCCTCTGGCTAACATCATGAATATAATGTAAATATTACTTGTGTATAGTTAAAATCATGGTTTAAAATTATTAAACTAAGTAAGGGTTAAGGGTCATTGTTTAAACATTGATTGTGTTTGAACTGTAAGATTAATGACCACAGGCTTTGAAGTCCATCTAGATTAATTGCAGAAGTTCACATAGATGCAATTGTCCTTGTTAATTGGCTGATGAAGGCTTTTGTTGGCAATAGCTAGTCTATGCATTCCATTTCAAGATCGTAGTCCATCAATAGACCGAGGTGATGCAGGTTGGAGTTGGTATCAGTTCATCCTCTGAAGTCCATCATAATAGACCGAAGTGATGTTTGGCTGGCACCGGCTGCATTTAGTCATCATCATTCAGCGACATGAAGCAGTGGAGTCCAACACGAAGCAGGAATGGTGCTGGATCCAGCCGGTTCTGGTGACCTCAGGATAGGAGTCCCGAGGTTGAGACAAGGAAACAAATAAAAAGATGTAAGCATAGATGCCATAAAATGTATTGCAGAGTTAGAGATCATGATCACTGTTTCTGGTTCCGGGAGACCCAACTAAAGCAGCCTAATTGTGGGTTGGAGGATAAATTAGGTGTATGTCTGGCTAAATAGATGAGTCGTTAGTCTAGACTTAAACTGAGAGGGTGTGTCTGCATCTCGAACAGTGTTTGGGAGACTATTCCATAGTTTAGGAGCCAAATATGAAAAGGATCTACCTCCTTTTGTGGATTTTGATATTCTAGGAACTATTAACAGGCCAGAATTTTGCGATCGTAATGAACGTGATGGAATATAGCGTGACAGAAGATCATTTAAGTACTGCGGAGCTAGACCATTCAAAGCTTTGTATGTAGTTAACAGAATTTTAAAATGCTGATGCATTTTGAACCAATTGAAGTTTATTTATTGATCTTGCTGGACATCCTCCCAGTAATGCATTACAATAATCTAGTCTTTAGGTCATGAGCGCATGAATTAGTTTTTCGGCATCAGCAACAGAGAGCATATGCCTTCATTTAGCACTATTTCTGAGGCGGAAGAATGCTGTGCTACAAACATCTGTAATTTGATTTTCAAAGGACAGATTGTATCAAACATAACACCTAAGTTTTTCACTGTTGAAGATGATGTAACAGAACATCCATCTAGAGTCAAATTATATTTTAGCGGCTTATTTTTAGAGGTTTTTGGTCCAATAATTAGAACCTCTGTTTTGTCAGAATTGAGTAGAAGGAAATTTCTGGCCATCCAATCTTTTATTTAATTGATACACTCTGCTAATTTTGAGAATTGTGAAATCTCATCAAGTTTTGAAGAAATATAAAGTTGTGTATCAGTCAGCATAGCAGTGGAAACATATTCCACGATTCCTGATAATATCTCCCAGGGGAAGCATATACATGGAGAAAAGCAGAAGCCCTAAAACTGATCCCTGTGGCACTCCATATTTAACTTTTGTTTGGTTTGACGATTCCTCATTTACATAGACAAAGTGGTAGTGGTCTGCTAAATATGACCTAAACCATGCTAATGCAACTCCACAAATTCCAACATAATTCTCCAGCCTATTCAAGAGAATGTACGTGATCTATCGTGTCGAATGCAGCACTTAGATCTAAAACTACTAGAAGAGAAATGCAGCCGCGATCAGATGATAGATAGATAGATAGATAGATAGATAGATAGATAGATAGATAGATAGATAGAAAAGACAGATATATAGATAGACAGACATATAGACAGACAGACAGAGATAGATAGAAAAGACAGATAGACAGACAGACAGATAGATAGATAAGACAGACAGACACAAAGACAGACTGACAGACAGATAGATAAGACAGATAGATAGAAAGAAAAGACAGACATATAGATAGACATATAGATAAACAGAAAGATAGACAGATAGATAGATAGATAGATAGATAGATAGATAGATAGATAGATAGATAGACAGATAGATAGATAGATAGGATACATACATACATACATACATACATAGACAGACAGATAGACAGACAGACAGATAGATAGACAAAGAGACAGACAGTGAATAGATAGATAGACAGAGAGTGGAGAGAGACAAAAAGTGGTGTAACATGTGCTCTCTTAGGTTCATTAAAGACCAGAAGTGCTGCTGCATTCTGGATCATTTGGAGAGGTCTAATAGCACATGCAGGAAGGCCTGCAATGAGAGCGTTACAGTAGTCCAGTCTAGTTATGACAAGGCGACTGAACGAGCAGTTGTGTGGCATGTACAGAGAGGAAGGATCTTATCTTCCTGATATTGTCGAGTGTAAATCTACATGATCTTGCAGTCTTTGAAATGTGGTCAGTGAAATTTAGCTCATCATCAATGGTTACCCCTAGATTTCTGACCGTTTTGGAAGGTGAAACTGTAGTTGGACCCAGCTGCACGGTGATGTTGTGTTCAACAGCAGGGTTGGCTGGAAAGACAAGGAGTTCGGTCTTGGCTGAGTTGAGTTGAATGTGGTGTTCCTTCATCCAGGCTGAGATGTCTGCCAGACAGGCAGCGATTCGAGCAGTCACTGTGGTGTCGTTGGGCTGGAAAGACAAGTAGAGTTGCGTGTCATCAGCATAGCTGATAGATAGATAGATAGATAGATAGATAGATAGATAGATAGATAGATAGATAGATAGATAGATAGATAGATAGATAGATAGATAGATAGATAGATAGACAGACAAAGAGACAGACAGACAGACAGACAGACAGATAGATAGATAGATAAGACAGATAGATAGAAAGAAAAGACAGACATATAGATAGACAGACAGACAGACAGACAGACAGACAGACAGATAGATAGATAAGACAGATAGATAGAAAGAAAAGACAGACATATAGATAGACAGACAGACAGACAGACAGACAGACAGATAGATAGAATACATACATAGACAGACAGATAGACAAACAGACAGAGATAGATAGAAAAGACAGATAGACAGACAGACAGACAGACAGACAGACAGACAGATAGATAGGACAGATAGATAGAAAGAAAAGACAGACATATAGATAGACAGACAGACATATAGACAGACAGACAGACAGACAGATAGATAGACAGACAGACAGACATATAGATAGACAGACAGACAGACAAGAAAAGAAAAGACAGACATATAGATAGACAGACAGACAGACAGACAGACAGACAGACAGACAGATAGATAGATAAGACAGATAGATAGAAAGAAAAGACAGACATATAGATAGACAGACAGACAGACATATAGACAGACAGACAGACAGACAGACAGACAGACAGATAGATAGAATACATCTCAGTGATCAGAACTACACTAGATGGGACAGACATCCAACAGAAGCCCTACACACAGAATTCTGCAAATTAATTTTGAAATTACAAAGGAAAACACCCAATAATGCATGCAGGGCAGAATTAGGACGATTCCCATTGATCATTAACATACAAAAAGATCTCTAAATTTTTGGATGCATTTAAAATCAAGTCCCACAGAGTCGCTTCATTATAAAGCGCTACAAACCCAAGAACTGAACCCTGAAAACAGTCCCCTCAGTCAGCTGGTTCTGAGACTCACTAACCCGGTTAACAGTACTAACAGTAACCAGCCTCAGACCAGCACTGCTTTACAACCAAACATCAGAATAAATCAGATCATCAAACAATCTCAAATCACCTATCTGGAACATTGGGATCAAGAAACTAAAACACAAAGCAAATTACAATTCTATCGGACTCTAAAATCAAAGTATGAATTGGAAGAGTATCTCCTGACTGTCAGAGATACAAAGCAGAGACAGATCCTGAGCAAGTACAGGCTCAGTGAGCACAGTCTCAGCCATCGAGAGAGGCAGACACAGAAAAACATGGTTACCCAGAGAAGAAAGGGTGTGTGCTCACTGTACGACAGGTGAGGTTGAGACAGAGGTGCACTTTCTCCTTCACTGCCCAAAATTTAAAAATACAAGGGACATTTATATGGATAAATTAACACACAGCATAGACACATTTATAACAATGACAGAACAAGAACAAATTAATATAATACTTGGAGAGGGACACACAGCAGCACTGGCTGCAAGATACGTTTTAACGTGTCACAGTCTGAGAGACAGTGGGTGAATCTGTGTTATGTGTTTTACCCCCGTGTGTCACCCCAATGTTCCCCACAGTGACCCTCAGTGTATGTGTGTATATTCATTTATGTGTCAGTATATGTCAGTTCTCTTCAGTTATTTAAACACTGTGGTCTTCAGCAGTTCTGAACCTGTTCTGTATTTATTTTTATATGTGTTAAATTTGTTAAACTAAATGTATAGATTAAGATGTAGTTCTGCTTTGGCAATATTGTATTGTTTACATTCATGCCAATAAAGCCCCTTTGAATTGAATTGAATTGAATTGATAGATAGATAAGACAGATAGATAGAAAGAAAAGACAGACATATAGATAGACAGACAGACAGACAGACAGACAGACAGACAGATAGATAGATAGATAAGACAGATAGATAGAAAGAAAAGACAGACATATAGACAGACAGACAGACAGACAGATAGATAGAAAGAAAAGACAGACATATAGATAGACAGACAGACAGACAGACAGACAGACAGACAGATAGATAGATAGATAAGACAGATAGATAGAAAGAAAAGACAGACATATAGATAGACAGACAGACAGACAGACAGACAGACAGACAGATAGATAGATAGATAAGACAGATAGATAGAAAGAAAAGACAGACATATAGATAGACAGACAGACAGACATATAGACAGACAGACAGACAGACAGACAGACAGATAGATAGAATACATACATAGACAGACAGATAGACAAACAGACAGAGATAGATAGAAAAGACAGATAGACAGACAGACAGATAGATAGATAAGACAGACAGACACAAAGACAGACTGACAGACAGATAGATAGAAAGAAAAGACAGACATATAGATAGACATATAGATAGACATATAGATAGACAGAAAGATAGACAGATAGATAGATAGATAGATAGATAGATAGATAGATAGATAGATAGATAGATAGATAGATAGATAGATAGATAGATAGGATACATACATACATACATACATACATAGACAGACAGATAGACAGACAGACAGATAGATAGACAAAGAGACAGACAGTGAATAGATAGATAGACAGAGAGTGGAGAGAGACAAAAAGTGGTGTAACATGTGCTCTCTTAGGTTCATTAAAGACCAGAAGTGCTGCTGCATTCTGGATCATTTGGAGAGGTCTAATAGCACATGCAGGAAGGCCTGCAATGAGAGCGTTACAGTAGTCCAGTCTAGTTATGACAAGGCGACTGAACGAGCAGTTGTGTGGCATGTACAGAGAGGAAGGATCTTATCTTCCTGATATTGTCGAGTGTAAATCTACATGATCTTGCAGTCTTTGAAATGTGGTCAGTGAAATTTAGCTCATCATCAATGGTTACCCCTAGATTTCTGACCGTTTTGGAAGGTGAAACTGTAGTTGGACCCAGCTGCACGGTGATGTTGTGTTCAACAGCAGGGTTGGCTGGAAAGACAAGGAGTTCGGTCTTGGCTGAGTTGAGTTGAATGTGGTGTTCCTTCATCCAGGCTGAGATGTCTGCCAGACAGGCAGCGATTCGAGCAGTCACTGTGGTGTCGTTGGGCTGGAAAGACAAGTAGAGTTAGCGTGTCATCAGCATAGCTGATAGATAGATAGATAGATAGATAGATAGATAGATAGATAGATAGATAGATAGATAGATAGATAGATAGATAGATAGATAGATAGATAGATAGATAGACAGACAGACAAAGAGACAGACAGATAGATAGATAGATAGACAGACAAAGAGACAGACAGACAGACAGACAGATAGACAGATAGATAGATAGATAGATAGATAGATAGATAGATAGATAGATAGATAGATAGATAGACAGACAAAGAGACAGACAGACAGACAGACAGACAGACAGACAGATAGACAGACAAAGAGACAGACAGACAAAGAGACAGACAGACAGACAGACAGACAGACAGACAGACAGACAGATAGGTAGATAGACAGACAAAGAGACAGACAGACAGACAGACAGACAGACAGATAGATAGATAGATAGACAGACAAAGAGACAGACAGACAGACAGACAGACAGACAGATAGATAGATAGATAGATAGATAGATAGATAGATAGATAGATAGATAGATAGATAGATAGATAGATAGATAGATAGATAGATAGATAGATAGATAGATAGATAGATAAGACAGACAAAGAGACAGACAGACAGAGAGATATTTAGGTAGATAGAAAGATAGATTTACGACTTGCAGATACAAATATATACACACATATACACATAGTGAATTTATTTTGATTAGTTATTTTTATATTTGTTAAACTAAATGTAATTATAGATTAAGGTGTAGTTCTTTTTTACACAGCCTCTGCTTTGGCAATACTGTATCGTTTATATTCATGCCAATAAAGACCCTTTGAATTGAATTGAATAGTGGACATATTGAAAACTGCACTGTGCAAAACTGCTAAAAAGTGGATATTTTAACAGAGAATCACAGACAGTTTCAATGCTGAACCTTTAGGGGCGTCCACGTGTTTTTAAACATGCAGATTTTATAAATATCTATATGGCCAGTTAAATGGACAGCCTTTGCGGTCTCTCATCCGTGTCTAGAAAAGCACTTCATAAATTAAATGAATTATTACTATTATTAATGTTATTATTAGTAGTATTATAGTTTTCTTGTTATTATCCTTATAAGTCCATCAATACAATTTTCTCGTGTTATTGTATAATTCCACCTGAATTATTCACTTTAATACTGTGCTTGCAAAATTTAGAATGACATTAAAAATCATTTCTGCAACAGTACATCTCAGATGTAAAAACTCTTTATCATTTGTGAGCACTTTTCCATAGACTCACATTGTATACCAGTGGGGAAAACAATAAAGGGCCAAGGAGTACGTTTTAGGCCGCTGTGTTGGCTACTGAACGAGCGATCGTTCCCAAACTTTGCACACACAATCGGGGTCTTTCCACGAGAAACATATTACACTTTTGTGTGCCCAGGCCCATGGGAACCCGTTTTATTACAGTAATAATATGCTTAATATAGTCTGATTCTATTAAGCCTCTGTTAAATGATTACATTTAAGGCCGCCGCGTTGGCTACTGAACGAGCGATCATTCCCAAACTTTGCACACACAATCGGGGTCTTCCCACGAGAAACATATTACACTTTTGTGTGCCCAGCCCCATGGGAACCCGTTTTATTACAGTCAAAATATGCTTAATATAGGCGGCATGCTTAATATGGAGTGGTGGTGGCGTAGTGGACTAAAGCACATCACTTGTAATCAGAAGGTCACTGGTCCGATCCCCATAGCCACCACCATTGTGTCCTTGAGCAAGACACTTAATCCAAGTTGCTCGGGGAATTGTCCCTGTAAAATCTGGTTGTGGTTCGAAAAATCACAAATCCGATCATTTACTCGGTTTGCGGCCCTTTACAGTATATAACTCGTATATGCAACTTAAATGTCTGCCCTTAGCCACTGCCTGGTAATATTTCAGATTTCACTCACCAGTTCAGCACGTTCAGCGTCCTTTCACAGCGTGTTTATAGTAAAAGTTTGGTTTGCCTTAATGTGTGTCCAAAGATAAGATCCATGTATCATCTTTATTACCCTCTTTGGTCTTTACGGGTAGATATCGATAAAAAAAAAAGAAAGATAAAATTAGATTTTAAATTAGAAACTTCTAGATAAAATTAGTATACATTTACTATAGTAATTAATACTCTGACACTAATTTGGGCAAAGCGCACTAATGACTTCTTTAAGACTTGAAGCTAAAAGTTGACGATTTGTAAATTGACTTGGACTTGACTTGGGACTTGCCTGCCTTGACTTGGGACTTGCCTGCCTTGACTTGGGACTTGCCTGCCTTGACTTGGGACTTGCCTGC
Source organism: Xyrauchen texanus (assembly GCF_025860055.1). Lineage (NCBI taxonomy): Eukaryota > Metazoa > Chordata > Actinopteri > Cypriniformes > Catostomidae > Xyrauchen > Xyrauchen texanus. The sequence goes on from NW_026265707.1 coordinate 49,167, forward strand.
CTTGACTTGGGACTTCACTCGGGACTTTAATGCAATGACTTGAGACTTACTTGTGACTTGGAAAACAATGACTTGGTCCCACCTCTGCAAGTTGGACACGTGGAGAGTTGCAATGTCAAGTCACTTTTTCTGGTTGACTGTAACTTCTATATTATGTCTTTGACGGGCATAAAAAACAAAAAATCATTGAAAAGTCAAAAAATGCTTTCATTGTTCAACCTTATATTATTTTTATTATTTATTATTATTTTTTTGGCTATTCATGTTCTGCAATTTTGGACACAATTTAATGTAAGACCTTGGCATGATTATTAATAAAAAATAAATTAAATAAAAAAAAAAAAAAGTTATCTTTAAGGAAATCTGAATTGATGTGTTGTTATTGTAATCGATGACTCAGCGAGTGAACCGCGAATGGGCTTTATTGGATTTCGCAGATTTCATTTCAAAGGGCAAAACGCCCCTAACAAGTGTGTCATCTCATTATCGTGGCAAGATTCGATGCCGTTTTTATTCTTAAAAGTTTTTCAAGTCCTTCGGTTATTTTCTGATGCATTTGTTTTTGGAACAATTTCTTTAATAGGCTATATTTACTGGACTCAAGTCTGCTCTGCTCGCAACACAATAATCTCCTCCTCACAAGCATGCCCCGATAAGTTTCATGAAATGATAATAATAATAAAGGATTGAGTTTATCCCACCCAACAATTCCTACAAAAACATTTCAGCGTTCTTGTGAAAAATGCGTTCATTACCACGTCTCCATTACAGTCGTATTCATGCAAATCTTAAAGGCGTGCATGTGACATTTTTAAACCACTCACAACCTACGTGCAAAAGACTCTTCTACCTTTTCAGCGCTACATTTCCATTGCTCTCTTCTTCTGTTCATCTCTCCTCGTCACATGAATGCAGACGGAATTCTGAATTCGATGACACCAAGCTTGGCAAAATCGGACCGACCGTCCTAAAGATTTATCTGTGAAACAATCCAGCCAATCAGATTCGATATGCAAATGAGGGTGGACATAATGAGGGTGGAAGTCGTTTTACCTCTATACCTACAGACTTTTTAACCCCAGAGGGCTAGGGGTTAGGGTCAACTAGTGATTTAACCCCAACTAACCCCAGCGGACTGGGGCTAACCCTAGTGGACTGATGGAGAATTACACTTTACTACTTACAAATTTAAACCTATGCAATATTTGAAGCAGTTTATTTTCAAAACATTTTGTTTTCTACAAAATATCCTTCTGTTATTTGTTTTTCATTTATTTCATTTTTGGAAACATATCTTTGATCAAATTAACTGGACTCAAAAATACTCCTCACATACAAGTAAAAGAAATATTGTGAAATAATAATAATAATGATAAAAAAAGTTTAAACATTATTTAAAAGCTTTATTAGTTAGTTAGTTAATTAGTTACATAGAGACACACAAAACCAGACACAGACAGACAGACAGACAGACTGATAGATAGACAGAGAGACAGACAGACAGATAGTCAAGTCAATTTTATTCGTATAGCGCCTTTCACAACACACATCGTTTCAAAGCAGCTTTACAGAAGATCAGCATTAACAGACGATAAAACTGTAATGTCGATGAATCATCATTGTGCAATTAGATAAAATACGATTCTTAATCGTGTTTAAAAATAATTAAATAATAATTGTATTAATAACCCCAGTGAGCAAGCTGTAGGCGACTGTGGCAAGGAACACAAAACTCCATAAGATGTGGATTAATGGAGAAAAATAACCTTGGGAGAAACCAGACTTACTGTGGGGGCCAGTTCCCTCTGGCTAACATCATGAATATAATGTAAATATTACTTGTGTATAGTTAAAATCATGGTTTAAAATTATTAAACTAAGTAAGGGTTAAGGGTCATTGTTTAAACATTGATTGTGTTTGAACTGTAAGATTAATGACCACAGGCTTTGAAGTCCATCTAGATTAATTGCAGAAGTTCACATAGATGCAATTGTCCTTGTTAATTGGCTGATGAAGGCTTTTGTTGGCAATAGCTAGTCTATGCATTCCATTTCAAGATCGTAGTCCATCAATAGACCGAGGTGATGCAGGTTGGAGTTGGTATCAGTTCATCCTCTGAAGTCCATCATAATAGACCGAAGTGATGTTTGGCTGGCACCGGCTGCATTTAGTCATCATCATTCAGCGACATGAAGCAGTGGAGTCCAACACGAAGCAGGAATGGTGCTGGATCCAGCCGGTTCTGGTGACCTCAGGATAGGAGTCCCGAGGTTGAGACAAGGAAACAAATAAAAAGATGTAAGCATAGATGCCATAAAATGTATTGCAGAGTTAGAGATCATGATCACTGTTTCTGGTTCCGGGAGACCCAACTAAAGCAGCCTAATTGTGGGTTGGAGGATAAATTAGGTGTATGTCTGGCTAAATAGATGAGTCGTTAGTCTAGACTTAAACTGAGAGGGTGTGTCTGCATCTCGAACAGTGTTTGGGAGACTATTCCATAGTTTAGGAGCCAAATATGAAAAGGATCTACCTCCTTTTGTGGATTTTGATATTCTAGGAACTATTAACAGGCCAGAATTTTGCGATCGTAATGAGCGTGATGGAATATAGCGTGACAGAAGATCATTTAAGTACTGCGGAGCTAGACCATTCAAAGCTTTGTATGTAGTTAACAGAATTTTAAAATGCTGATGCATTTTGAACCAATTGAAGTTTATTTATTGATCTTGCTGGACATCCTCCCAGTAATGCATTACAATAATCTAGTCTTTAGGTCATGAGCGCATGAATTAGTTTTTAGGCATCAGCAACAGAGAGCATATGCCTTCATTTAGCACTATTTCTGAGGCGGAAGAATGCTGTGCTACAAACATCTGTAATTTGATTTTCAAAGGACAGATTGTATCAAACATAACACCTAAGTTTTTCACTGTTGAAGATGATGTAACAGAACATCCATCTAGAGTCAAATTATATTTTAGCGGCTTATTTTTAGAGGTTTTTGGTCCAATAATTAGAACCTCTGTTTTGTCAGAATTGAGTAGAAGGAAATTTCTGGCCATCCAATCTTTTATTTAATTGATACACTCTGCTAATTTTGAGAATTGTGAAATCTCATCAAGTTTTGAAGAAATATAAAGTTGTGTATCGTCAGCATAGCAGTGGAAACATATTCCACGATTCCTGATAATATCTCCCAGGGGAAGCATATACATGGAGAAAAGCAGAAGCCCTAAAACTGATCCCTGTGGCACTCCATATTTAACTTTTGTTTGGTTTGACGATTCCTCATTTACATAGACAAAGTGGTAGTGGTCTGCTAAATATGACCTAAACCATGCTAATGCAACTCCACAAATTCCAACATAATTCTCCAGCCTATTCAAGAGAATGTCAGTGATCTATACGTGTCGAATGCAGCACTTAGATCTAAAACTACTAGAAGAGAAATGCAGCCGCGATCAGATGATAGATAGATAGATAGATAGATAGATAGATAGATAGATAGATAGATAGATAGATAGATAGATAAGACAGATAGATAGAAAGAAAAGACAGACAGACAGACAGACAGACAGACAGACAGACAGACAGATAGAATACATACATAGACAGACAGATAGACAAACAGACAGAGATAGATAGAAAAGACAGATAGACAGACAGATAGATAGATAAGACAGACAGACACAAAGACAGACTGACAGACAGATAGATAAGACAGATAGATAGAAAGAAAAGACAGACATATAGATAGACAGAAAGATAGACAGATAGATAGACAGATAGATAGACAGATAGATAGATAGATAGATAGATAGATAGATAGATAGATAGATAGATAGATAGATAGATAGATAGATAGATAGATAGATAGGATACATACATACATACATACATACATAGACAGACAGATAGACAGACAGACAGATAGATAGACAAAGAGACAGACAGTGAATAGATAGATAGACAGAGAGCGGAGAGAGACAAAAAGTGGTGTAACATGTGCTCTCTTAGGTTCATTAAAGACCAGAAGTGCTGCTGCATTCTGGATCATTTGGAGAGGTCTAATAGCACATGCAGGAAGGCCTGCAATGAGAGCGTTACAGTAGTCCAGTCTAGTTATGACAAGGCGACTGAACGAGCAGTTGTGTGGCATGTACAGAGAGGAAGGATCTTATCTTCCTGATATTGTCGAGTGTAAATCTACATGATCTTGCAGTCTTTGAAATGTGGTCAGTGAAATTTAGCTCATCATCAATGGTTACCCCTAGATTTCTGACCGTTTTGGAAGGTGAAACTGTAGTTGGACCCAGCTGCACGGTGATGTTGTGTTCAACAGCAGGGTTGGCTGGAAAGACAAGGAGTTCGGTCTTGGCTGAGTTGAGTTGAATGTGGTGTTCCTTCATCCAGGCTGAGATGTCTGCCAGACAGGCAGCGATTCGAGCAGTCACTGTGGTGTCGTTGGGCTGGAAAGACAAGTAGAGTTACGTGTCATCAGCATAGCTGATAGATAGATAGATAGATAGATAGATAGATAGATAGATAGATAGATAGATAGATAGATAGATAGATAGATAGATAGATAGATAGATAGACAGACAAAGAGACAGACAGACAGACAGACAGACAGACAGACAGATAGATAGATAAGACAGATAGATAGAAAGAAAAGACAGACATATAGATAGACAGACAGACAGACAGACAGACAGACAGATAGATAGATAGATAAGACAGATAGATAGAAAGAAAAGACAGACATATAGATAGACAGACAGACAGACAGACAGACAGACAGACAGATAGATAGATAGAATACATACATAGACAGACAGATAGACAAACAGACAGAGATAGATAGAAAAGACAGACAGACAGACAGACAGACAGATAGATAGATAGATAAGACAGATAGATAGAAAGAAAAGACAGACATATAGATAGACAGACAGACAGACATATAGACAGACAGACAGACAGACAGATAGATAGATAGATAAGACAGATAGATAGAAAGAAAAGACAGACATATAGATAGACAGACAGACAGACAGACAGACAGACAGACAGACAGACAGATAGATAGAATACATACATAGACAGACAGATAGACAAACAGACAGAGATAGATAGAAAAGACAGATAGACAGACAGACAGATAGATAGATAAGACAGACAGACACAAAGACAGACTGACAGACAGATAGATAGAAAGAAAAGACAGACATATAGATAGACATATAGATAAACAGAAAGATAGACAGATAGATAGATAGATAGATAGATAGATAGATAGATAGATAGATAGATAGATAGATAGATAGATAGATAGATAGATAGGATACATACTTACATAAATACATACATAGACAGACAGATAGACAGACAGACAGATAGATAGACAAAGAGACAGACAGTGAATAGATAGATAGACAGAGAGTGGAGAGAGACAAAAAGTGGTGTAACATGTGCTCTCTTAGGTTCATTAAAGACCAGAAGTGCTGCTGCATTCTGGATCATTTGGAGAGGTCTAATAGCACATGCAGGAAGGCCTGCAATGAGAGCGTTACAGTAGTCCAGTCTAGTTATGACAAGGCGACTGAGCGAGCAGTTGTGTGGCATGTACAGAGAGGAAGGATCTTATCTTCCTGATATTGTCGAGTGTAAATCTACATGATCTTGCAGTCTTTGAAATGTGGTCAGTGAAATTTAGCTCATCATCAATGGTTACCCCTAGATTTCTGACCGTTTTGGAAGGTGAAACTGTAGTTGGACCCAGCTGCACGGTGATGTTGTGTTCAACAGCAGGGTTGGCTGGAAAGACAAGGAGTTCGGTCTTGGCTGAGTTGAGTTGAATGTGGTGTTCCTTCATCCAGGCTGAGATGTCTGCCAGACAGGCAGCGATTCGAGCAGTCACTGTGGTGTCGTTGGGCTGGAAAGACAAGTAGAGTTGCGTGTCATCAGCATAGCTGATAGATAGATAGATAGATAGATAGATAGATAGATAGATAGATAGATAGATAGATAGATAGATAGATAGATAGATAGATAGATAGATAGATAGATAGATAGATAGACAGACAAAGAGACAGACAGACAGACAGACAGACAGACAGACAGATAGATAGATAGATAGACAGACAAAGAGACAGACAGACAGACAGACAGATAGATAGATAGATAGACAGACAAAGAGACAGACAGACAGACAGACAGACAGATAGATAGATAGATAGACAGACAAAGAGACAGACAGACAGACAGACAGACAGACAGACAGACAGATAGATAGATAGACAGACAAAGAGACAGACAGACAGACAGACAGACAGACAGACAGACAGACAGACAGATAGATAGATAGACAGACAAAGAGACAGACAGACAGACAGACAGACAGATAGATAGATAGATAGACAGACAAAGAGACAGACAGACAGATATATAGATAGATAGATAGATAGATAGATAGATAGATAGATAGATAGATAGATAGATAGATAGATAGATAGATAGATAGATAGATAGATAGATAGATAAGACAGACAAAGAGACAGACAGACAGACAGACAGACAGACAGACAGACAGACAGATAGATAAGACAGACAGACAGATATTTAGGTAGATAGAAAGATAGATTTACGACTTGCAGATACAAATATATACACACATATACACATAGTGAATTTATTTTGATTAGTTATTTTTATATTTGTTAAACTAAATGTAATTATAGATTAAGGTGTAGTTCTTTTTTACACAGCCTCTGCTTTGGCAATACTGTATCGTTTATATTCATGCCAATAAAGACCCTTTGAATTGTATTGAATTGAATAGTGGACATATTGAAAACTGCACTGTGCAAAACTGCTAAAAAGTGGATATTTTAACAGAGAATCACAGACAGTTTCAATGCTGAACCTTTAGGGGGCGTCCACGTGTTTTTAAACATGCAGATTTTATAAATAAATATATGGCCAGTTAAATGGACAGCCTTTGTGGTCTCTCATCCGTGTCTAGAAAAGCACTTCATAAATTAAATGAATTATTACTATTATTAATGTTATTATTAGTAGTATTATAGTTTTCTTGTTATTATCCTTATAAGTCCATCAATACAATTTTCTCGTGTTATTGTATAATTCCACCTGAATTATTCACTTTAATACTGTGCTTGCAAAATTTAGAATGACATTAAAAATCATTTCTGCAACAGTACATCTCAGATGTAAAAAACTCTTTATCATTTGTGAGCACTTTTCCATAGACTCACATTGTATACCAGTGGGGAAACAATAAAGGGCCAAGGAGTACGTTTTAGGCAGCTGTGTTGGCTACTGAACGAGCGATCGTTCCCAAACTTTGCACACACAATCGGGGTCTTTCCACGAGAAACATATTACACTTTTGTGTGCCCAGGCCCAGGGGAACACATTTTATTACAGTAATAATATGCTTAATATAGTCTGATTCTATTAAGCCTCTGTTAAATGATTACATTTAAGGCCGCCGCGTTGGCTACTGAACGAGCGATCGTTCCCAAACTTTGCACACACAATCGGGGTCTTCCCACGAGAAACATATTACACTTTTGTGTGCCCAGCCCCATGGGAACCCGTTTTATTACAGTCAAAATATGCTTAATATAGTCGAGCCTATATAAAGCCTCTGTGAAAGGAGTACGTTTTAGGCGGCGTGTTGGCTACTGAGCGAGCGATCGTTCCCAAACTTTGCACACGCTATCGGGGTCTTTCCACGAGAAACATATTACACTTTGTGTGTCCCGCCCCAGGGGAACCCCTATTATTACCGTATAAATATGCTTAATATGGTCGGGCCAATATAAAGCCTCTGTGAAAGGAGCACGTTTTAGGCCGCCGTGTTGGCTACTGAACGAGCGATCGTTCCCAAACTTTGCACACGCTATCGGGGTCTTTCCACGAGAAACATATTACACTTTTGTGTGTCCGCCCCAGTGGAACCGTTTTATTACATTTATGCTTAATATAGGCGGCATGCTTAATATGGAGTGGTGGTGGTGGTGTAGTGGACTAAAGCACATCACTGGTAATCAGAAGGTTGCTGGTTCGATCCCCACAGCCACTACCATTGTGTCCTTGAGCAAGACACTTAATCCAAGTTGCTCGGGGAATTGTCCCTGTAATAAGTGCACTGTAAGTCGCTTTGGATAAAAGCGTCTGCCAAATGCATAAATGTAAATGTCAATTTCTGCTTGGCACCGCTGAGGTCACAAAAGAGCTGCCGCTAGCATGTCAGGGAGTCACTTTACCTGATCGAGCTCACTCACAGACTGTGTCTGACCGCATGGCTACCTGTCGGTGCATCACAAAATGGGTGGTTTTCATCCCTATATCCCATAACCTAACCTAACTTCTTAACATAACCAACTTCTAAGCTAATAAAAGTCAAATGTATCATCAAGGCACCATGCTTACGCAAATTAAGATTGCATCACTTTATTCATCTTTAACTGTAAACTTAACCAACTTCTGAACATGACACATTTCCAAACTAAATGCAAGTCACACTGATCAAAAAGACACAACATTTACACAATATAGAGCAAGTTAGACCGTAGGAGAAGTCTGTATTTGAGTCTAAATCAAAACTCTTAAGACCGATCGAGGACAAAGCCAATCAGACAGCTAGAGGATCACATATAGAACACGTATACAACGTTTAAAAAAAAAAATCGGACCAACGGAACCAAAGTTAAAGAAGATGGCGTGTTTGCCATCGGTGGTTTCTATCCTCTGTCCTGCTCTGGCCTGACCGAGGGCTGCCACGGGCCCCCGAAAACACTCCACTCAAACCTACGCCGATCGACTCCAAACGCCCCCAAACGCGCTCCTAGCACGGTCCCCGGGACGCCACCGGGACGCCAGCGGGGAAACCAACCACGCTGTCAAATTCCGCTACAGCACGCACCATATATAATGCGGGCCATAGCGAAGCCCCGTATCTCCGCGAGCGTACCTCCCAGAGTCACGGGGCCAATGCTGGTCTTCTCGGCAACCCCCAGGCCCACACCGCCAGCACCTTCAGAACAGCAGCCACCCACAGACAAACATTTTTCTATAGACTGACATTGTATGGACTGCCGCCCAGCGGCGGGGCCAAGCTATTACCACGTGCTGGTGGTTGGGAGCAGAGGGATTCAAGCCTTTAAGTTGCATTTTTAAACTTTGAAGGGTCGTTACAAATGTAAATCTTTGTGCGCTCCCTAGACGTTTACAATTCGAGAGCCCGCTGGTGGATTGTTCCCTTCAATCGATTCCTTGAGTTTTCTTCAGTTGGTCTTAAAAAGGCTTTGAAGTGTGAAAACCCGTCGCAAAACCACAAAGTTACAATTTTAACTCACTGGAGCCTCAGCCATTTCACGTATCGCTATTTATTGTTATTATATTGTTTTTAAAGCTCCTCTTGTCACAATAAAATTCATCATCCCTTCACTTGTGAACTCATTTCTAAAATGCAACGGTTATCCGGCTTCATCAAGTTGGCAGAGGTGTGGACTCGAGTCGCGTGACTTGGACTTGACTTGGACTTGACTCGGACTCGAGTCACTAATTTGATGACTTGCGACTCGACTCGATAGAATTAAAAAAGACTTGCGACTCGACTTAGACTTTGACAGCAATGATTGCAACTTGACTTGGACTTCAGCCGTCTGACTTGGAAATACTTATACTTTTTAAAACCAAAGATAAGAGTTGTATAATTAAAAAATGTGCAGTAAATCAACGATTAATTTCCCAAATAGACGATTCATTTGATTTTCAAATCTGCATTTCAACGCTCCATATTCAACCAATCAGCTTCCACGAAAGCTGGACCAAGTTTGAAGACCATGGCGCGCATTTAAGGACTAGGACACAGCAAAAATTATACCAAAGGTGATATAATTGGGATATATTGAATACAGCGTTAAAGGCAACAAAAGGATTGCGACATGTAGAACCTGTGGTTACAAAATTACAGACACCTCAGTCGACAACGTCCAATTTTGTGAGGAATCTGAAAATCCACAGACAGAGGTAAGTTGATTTACAGGCTAACAAAGTCTGCATATTGAACCGCAAACTTTTACTGCGGTCGGTAGCATTTAACGTTTTATAGCAATTGGTGTAATGGACAAAATCTTCCCGGTGTTTTATTACCCTGTTGTATGACCTCGATAAAGGAACGCCATTTATTGTGACCACACACGTTGGTGCTTTTTGAGCATAACTGGTTAAAATGTGCATGTAAACACACTCATTCTTTTGCGGACGTGCTGGTCCTCTGTCACGCGTTTAGCTATATTTATTTAATTATATTGGTCGTGGTTCTAAAAATCACAAATCCGATCATTTACTCGGTTTGCGGCACTTTACAGTATAGAACTCGTATATGCAACTTAAATGTCTGCCCTTAGCCACTGCCTGGTAATATTTCAGATTTCACTCACCAGTTCAGCACGTTCAGCGTCCTTTCACAGCGTGTTTATAGTAAAAGTTTGGTTTGCCTTAATGTGTGTCCAAAGATAAGATCCATGTATCATCTTTATTACCCTCTTTGGTCTTTACGGGTAGATATCGATAAAAAAAAAGAAAGATAAAATTAGATTTTAAATTAGAAACTTCTAGATAAAATTAGTATACATTTACTATAGTAATTAATACTCTGACACTAATTTGGGCAAAGCGCACTAATGACTTCTTTAAGACTTGAAGCTAAAAGTTGACGATTTGTAAATTGACTTGGACTTGACTTGGGACTTGCCTGCCTTGACTTGGGACTTGCCTGCCTTGACTTGGGACTTCACTCGGGACTTTAATGCAATGACTTGAGACTTACTTGTGACTTGGAAAACAATGACTTGGTCCCACCTCTGCAAGTTGGACACGTGGAGAGTTGCAATGTCAAGTCACTTTTTCTGGTTGACTGTAACTTCTATATTATGTCTTTGACGGGCATAAAAACAAAAAATCATTGAAAAGTCAAAAAATGCTTTCATTGTTCAACCTTATATTATTTTTATTATTTATTATTATTTTTTGGCTGTTCATGTTCTGCAATTTTGGACACAATTTAATGTAAGACCTTGGCATGATTATTAATAAAAAAAATAAATAAAAAAAGTTATCTTTAAGGAAATCTGAATTGATGTGTTGTTATTGTAATCGATGACTCAGCGAGTGAACCGCGAATGGGCTTTATTGGATTTCGCAGATTTCATTTCAAAGGGCAAAACGCCCCTAACAAGTGTGTCATCTCATTATCGTGGCAAGATTCGATGCCGTTTTTATTCTTAAAAGTTTTTCAAGTCCTTCGGTTATTTTCTGATGCATTTGTTTTTGGAACAATTTCTTTAATAGGCTATATTTACTGGACTCAAGTCTGCTCTGCTCGCAACACAATAATCTCCTCCTCACAAGCATGCCCCGATAAGTTTCATGAAATGATAATAATAATAAAGGATTGAGTTTATCCCACCCAACAATTCCTACAAAAACATTTCAGCGTTCTTGTGAAAAATGCGTTCATTACCACGTCTCCATTACAGTCGTATTCATGCAAATCTTAAAGGCGTGCATGTGACATTTTTAAACCACTCACAACCTACGTGCAAAAGACTCTTCTACCTTTTCAGCGCTACATTTCCATTGCTCTCTTCTTCTGTTCATCTCTCCTCGTCACATGAATGCAGACGGAATTCTGAATTCGATGACACCAAGCTTGGCAAAATCGGACCGACCGTCCTAAAGATTTATCTGTGAAACAATCCAGCCAATCAGATTCGATATGCAAATGAGGGTGGACATAATGAGGGTGGAAGTCGTTTTTACCTCTATACCTAACCCTAACCCTAACCCTAACCCTAACCCTAACCCTAACTAACCCTAACCCTAACCCTACCCTAACCCTAACCCTAACCCTAACCCTAACCCTAACCTAACCCTAACCCTAACCCTAACCCTAACCCTAACCTTACCTAACCCTAACCCTAACCCTAACCCTAACCCTAACCCTAACCTAACCCTAACCCTAACCCTAACCCTAACCCTAACCCTAACCTAACCCTAACCCTAACCCTAACCCTAACCCTAACCCTTACAGAAATCCTAACCCTAACCCTAACCCTAACCCTAACCCCATTTTAAGCAACTACAAGGACTGTGGAGAGTAGCGGCAAGTATGTTTCCCAACGCCACGATCTATACACCCCTGATAAACTTTTCTGATCTGTTGCCCCAAGGGCAACAAGATAATTTAAAGATTTTAAATAATTATACATATGTTCATGGTAATAGCCTCAATGACCTACATCCATTTAGATTTAAGGTGGACCTGAAGGATTTAGTCCATTGGACGCCACATACGGCAGAACAACTCTTTAATTATTGGCTGGACCAATTAAACTTCTAGGGGAGGTGAAGTGCAAGTCTTCTAAATACAAGCACACCAACACTATAATCAATTTGTCCAAAACCTTCATACTTACATTAGAGCAAGAACAGGTTTTAAACAAAGGATTAACTTTTATTCCCACACCAAGAGGGATGGACCCAATGGCCCTTGGAAGGGATGTTCATGCCTTCAATAGAAAATTGAAACTTTTGGACTATTTTGAATATAAAGGAATAACAAAACCTCAGTTGTTTATAAATACTTCAATTTGGGAGCCTAAATTAGGAAAAATAAATAAACCCATTAAAAAATTGATATTAGCCAATAATAGAATAGCTGGAACAATCCAACGCGCAAAGGATAAGGATAATTTAACATTAGGGGAGAGGAAGGCAGTGAAACAGTTACAAACATGCAAAGAAATAATTATAAAACCAGCAGATAAGGGTTCCAATATAGTAATCATGGACAAACATCAATATTTATGTGAGGCTAGAAGGCAATTAGAAGATTATGGAGTGGTGGTGGTGTAGTGGGCTAAAGCACATATCTGTTAATCAGAAGGTCGCTGGTTCAAGCCCCACGGCCACCACCATTGTGTCCTTGAGCAAGTCACTTAACTCCAGGTTGCTCCGGGGGGATTGTCCCTGAAAAAATTGCACTGTAAGTCGCTTTGGATAAAAGCGTCTGCCAAATGCATAAATGTAAATGTAAATTAGAAAATGAAAATCATTACATCTCCTTACCACACTCTTTACAAAAAGAGACGCAGAAGCAGATTCTACTAATTTTAAAATCACTTAAGGAGAAAGGGTTTATAAATGGGAAACAGGTACAATTTCTTATGGGTCCAGACCAACCAAGGCCCCGACAATTCTATCTGTTACCTAAAATCCATGTGAATCCAGAATTGTGGACGGTCCCTTATGAGGTTCCTAAGGGGAGACCCATTGTGTCTGATTGTGGGAGTGAGTCCTATAATATTTCCCAATATATTGACCATTTTTTAAACCCAGTCTCACAAATTCATGAGAGTTATTTAAAAGATACATATGACTACATTTTAAAGATAAAAAAGGATACAATCCCTATGGAGGCATTCATGTTCACGATTGATGTAGAGAGTCTTTATACAAATATCAATACAGAACTGGGATTACAAGCAGTACGGACATGTCTTGAAAGACATCCTAACCCTAATAGGCCAAATGAACAGATACTTCAGCTTCTTGAGATCAGTCTAACCAGAAATGATTTTCAGTTTAATGAGAAAATGTATCTACAAATACAGGGTACAGCCATGGGGAAGAAGTTTGCTCCATCTTATGCTAACATTTATATGGCAGAATGGGAGAGTACTCTCTTTGAAAAGTGTAAATACTTACTTAATCTATTACAGATTTTTGGATGATGTCTTTGGAGTCTGGCACCACGGGGCAGCCCTCTTCGATGAGTTTATCCAATTGGCTAATACACATCACTCACATATTAAAATTAAACATATGAGGAGTTTCAAGGAGGTCACCTTTTTGGATACAACAACATTCTTTGTACCTCTTTATAATGGGAACAAAATACTACAGACCAAAATATATTTCAAACCCACGGACACACATACCTTGCTACATAAGTGTAGTTTCCATCCAAAACACACCTTTAAGGGATTGATCAAATCACAAATTATCCGATTTCATAGAATTTGCTCCCAAAAGCAACACTTTGAGGAGAGTATCATAGTATTATTTCAAGCTCTCAGAAGGAGGGGATATTCAAAAAGATTTCTTAGATCTATTAAATCTTCCACCTTGTTGGAGATAACTAGGGGGGGCAATGACCGCGTGGGGCCAGACCCAGAGGAAGTTCTCCCATTGATAACCACTTTCTCGGGCCCAGCGATGATATTGAATAACAGAATTAAGGAAGAGTTTAATAAGACCCAACAAATACATGAGCCACTACAAGGACTGAAGATGGTCTCGGCATACAAGAAAAATACAAATCTGAAAGGTATGCTGGTGAGATCAAAATTCAACTCTGATTCATATAGACCTCGGGCTCGGACACCCAACATGAATTATGCTGATTTTCACGGGACGCTGAAGTATCTGAGAGTTAAAAAAGAGGGATATCCAATTGCAGACAATATTACTTTTTACACCAAAAATTTGGTGTATCTTATTTCATGTAAACAGTGTAACCAAAAATATGTAGGAGAAACAAAATATTCTATGGAAATTAGAATAAAACAACATGTGTATAACATTAAAAAGAATAACTGTAATACACAATTAGTCCTTCATTTTAAACAGCATGGAATACAAAACCTTCAAATTGCAGGTCTGCAAAGTAATCCTCAATGGTCCACTCAAAAGAGATGTAGATCAGAATGGATGTGGATTAATAGATTGGGAACCCAGTTTCCAGGGGGGCTAAATGCTTGATTTCGATCGGGGGGAGAAGTACACTTTGATAATAGGGGACATTTTTTTAGGGAGATGGGAGGAAAAATGGGGTTGTATATGTGTTTACATGTTTTTTTTGTGGGGGGATAGATAGGGATAATATATCAAATTTAAAACAAATATATTTATATATATATGTATAGGGGGAGTGACCGGTATTGAATAAAAACCAACTTTTTTTATATGTGTGGTTGTGTCCTTTAATTTAATAAATTTGGATATGGGTTGATTTTGATTGATTTTGAGCACTTACATGAAGAATAGCACTTATGGGGCTCGATACCATTAACTTTTATTTTCTTTATAAAATCCTTTTGAACTTGATTGTGAGCACTGATTAGAACTTGGGTTTTTTAAATGTATAGCACTTAAGAGGTTTTTATTTGACAGTGGCAATCTCTCTGGTTTTAGTTCTGTATATTTATTTACTTTAATAAATATATTTATGAAATATATAATATATCTATATCTATATTATTTATACATATGGGGGTGTTGGCACCTATTAATCTTAACCCTATTGTCATAAAATGACTTGACAAGGATATAAAACCCCTGCTATACAAGATTAATATCCATGTCTCTAGGGTTAGGAGTCTATCCAATACTATAATTAGAGGGTGACTTTGAAACCAAATCCCAATCTTAAACTGGCCTTAACCCCTCTGGTCCTCAATATGGACCCGTACTTTTGCTCTAGCTACAACTGAATTGGGCCTCAAAGCTGACCCTAATCCTAACTTTAAACCTAATCTTACTGGGCCCTAATGCTGTCCCAAAATCTAGCTCGAACTCTAACCTTATTAAACCCTAATGCTGACTTAAATTTTAGCCCTAACCCTAACTTTACTGGGCCCTAATGCTGTCTCTAATCTCAGCTCCTATCCTAGCCTTACTGGGTCTTAATGCTGTCCCAAAACCTAGCTCTAACCTTATTGGACCCTGACCCTGACCCTGACCCTAACCCTAACCCTAACCCTAACCCTACTGGGTGGATCCTAACCCTAACCTAATTGGAAGATGGGAGGGTGGTGAAACCTGGGATGGTGGCAGAGTGGATCCCTAAGTGGGCTATGCCATCAGTGGTGAAGGCTGAACTGAAGAACCACCCAGGGCGACACGCGAGGTGGACAGGCCACAGGGATGAACTGATTACTGCACCGGACCAGGTGAATCCCCTAACCAGGAGGGGAGGGGGTGAAGGGGATTCAAAAAGGGTAACATGAAGATATTTGGAGGGGGAGAATGAGTTAATAGGGAGAGGGATTCCAGTATGCATGTCTCCAATGTTGGTTTTTTAAAAAAATAGGAGAAATTTTAAAAAAAGCAATACATAACCTTCAAGAGTGGGGTATTAAAAGGAGGTGTCTCTCTCTCTTTCTCTCTCTCTCTCTCTCACTGGGTACATTGTTTATGGAGAAAGAAAAAAATACAAAATAAACCAGAATCGTGAGCCAGTATTACCTAAAGGAAGAAAATAATATATTATATTCTTTTCCCGGCACATAAAAATTAAAACCATTTTTCCTGCACCTAACCCTAACCCTAACCCTAACCTAACCCTAACCCTAACCCTAACCCTAAACCCTAACCCTAACCCCACATCTAACCCCACCCCTAACCCTAACCACTTAACCCTGTCCCTAAACCTAACCCCACACCTAACCCTGCCCCTAACAACTTAACCCTGTCCGTAAGCATAACCCCACATCTTACCCCACCCCTAGACACTTAACCCTGTCCCTAAACCTAACCCCACACCTAACAACTTAACCCTGTCCGTAAGCACAACCCCACACCTAACCCCAAATCTAACCCCACCCCTAACCCGAGACAGATAGATAGATAGATAGATAGATAGATAGATAGATAGATAGATAGATAGATAGATAGATAGATAGATAGATAGATAGATAGATAGATAGATAGATAGACAGACAGACACACTGACAGACAGATACACACTGACAGACAGAGAAACAGACAGACAGACAGACAGATAGATAGACAAAGAGACAGACAGAGGATAGATAGATAGATAGATAGATAGATAGATAGATAGATAGATAGATAGATAGATAGATAGATAGATAGATAGATAGAAAAGACAGATATATAGATAGACAGACATACAGACAGATAGATAGATAAGACAGACAGACACAGACAGACAGATAGATAGAAAAGACAGATATATAAGATAGACAGACACAAAGACAGACTGACAGACAGACAGAAAGATGGATAGATCAGATAGATAGAAAGAAAAGACAGACATATAGATAGACATTCATACAGACAGACAGACAGACATATAGATAGACAGACAGACAGACAGACAGTCAGACAGAGAGACAAAAAGAGAGATAGATAGATGTAAGACCTAGATAGATACATAGATAGATACACAGAAAACAGACAGACAGACAGACAGACAGACAGACAGACAGACAGACAGACAGACAGACAGATAGATAGATAGATAGATAGATAGATAGATAGATAGATAGACAAAGAGACAGACAGAGAATAGATAGATAGATAGACAGACAAAGAGACAGACAGAGAATAGATAGATAGATAGATAGATAGATAGACAGACAAAGAGACAGACAGAGAATAGATAGATAG
>NW_026265708.1:0-5000 GCF_025860055.1 Xyrauchen texanus
GATTTAGGTATTTGGGGATTATTATCACACCTGAAACTACAAGACTTTGAGGCGAACTATAATAAGCTAGTTAATTATATAAGGAGTGATCTAGTTCATTGGGAAGTTCTTCCTTTATCTCTGTTTGGAAGAGTTGAGACCGTAAGGATGAACCTGCTTCCACGTTTCCTATTTCTATTCCAGTCGTTACCCATAAGAGTTCCAATTTCCACTTTTAATAAGTTAGACAAATTAATTTCTCAATTTATATGGCAACACAAAAGACCCAGAATTAAATTTAAAACACTTCATTTGGCTAAAAATAAAGGAGGTCTGGCTTTGCCAAATATAAAATTGTATTACTGGGCAGCTCAACAAGCAGCAATTGTGACTTGGATCAGGGGAGATGAGGAAGCAAAGTGGACCCAAATAGAGCAAGGGGAAGTTAAGGGTGTACAATTGTCGGTCCTACCCTTTATAGATCTAAAACATGTCAATAAAATGAAAATTGAAAATGAATGGATAAAACATACAATAAAGGTATGGGCAGAGGTAAAGAAAATGCTTAAGGATGTTGGAACAATTTCTCGAGCTATGCCCATAGTGGGTAATATAGATTTTCCACCTTCAATGTGTGACCATGGTTTTAGGAGATGGGCAATTAATGGTCTCTTTATTCTTAATCAGCTCTTTGAAGAGACACACTTAAAGTCCTTCACACAACTTCAGGAACAATTTGATCTTCCCCCAAGTGATTTTTATAGATATTTGCAAATTAGGCATTACATTACAAACCATAAGGAAAAAGAAAGAATTAGCAAAATCCCAAATGGTATAGAACAATATTTTATCACAATTTCAGAAAAATGCCTCCCTGTTGGTAAACATGTCTCTCATCTTTATAAAAGATTGTCAATAGACAGGGTTGGAAACACTTATAATATTAAGGAAAAGTGGGAAATAGAAGCCAATATAGCAATAGAGGAGGAGTTATGGGATAAACTCTGTTATAGGTGCCATAAGGGAATTAATAGTCAACAGTGGAAGGAATTTGACTGGAAAATTAAAATACGTTATTTTCATACTCCTCTGGTTATTTCAAAGTTTGTAAAAGACCCCTCTGCAGCTTTATGCTGGAGACAATGTGGTAAAACAGGTGACCATAAACATATATTTTGGGACTGTCCAGTAATCCTTGCGTATTGGAAAAATATTAAAGAAGAGATGGAGAAAATTGTAAAAAGAGAAGTTCCCTCAAATGTACGGTTATTCTTACTGGGTGTTATATCAGATGATTTGTTCAATGCTGACCAAAGATATATTTTACGGGTACTACTACTAATTGCGAAAAAAAAAACATTACTGCTAATTGGAAGTCTGTGAAATCACCAACTATAACTGAGCGGAAACAGAGACTAAAACAGATTTATATGATGGAAAAAATGACTGCATCATTACAATTGAAAACTGACCTCTTTAATCAGAGGTGGCACATGGTTAAAGAATATTTAAATCTATAACTTTTTTTTTACATTTTTTTTTTAAATTATTATTTTATTTTTTTACTTATTTATTTTTATATCATTTATATGGCTGTATAGTATTGTATCATGTTTGTTGAGAAGGAAAGCTATATATATATATATATACACACACACACAGAATATTTTTAGTGGTGCTTGCCAAAGGCAAGGCATCACTATTGTTATTCGCCATACTTATTAGTGGTGCTTGCAAAGCATCACTATTGTAATCTCACATACTTATTATTAGTGGTGCTTGCAAAGCATCACTATTGTAATCTCACATACTTATTAGTGGTGCTTGCAAAGCATCACTATTGTAATCTCACATACTTATTAGTGGTGCTTGCAAAGCATCACTATTGTAATCTCACATACTTATTAGTGGTGCTTGCAAAGCATCACTATTGTAATCTCACATACTTATTATTAGTGGTGCTTGCAAAGCATCACTATTGTAATCTCACATACTTATTACACTTTTTATTTTTAGTGGTGCTTGCAAAGCATCACTATTGTAATCTCACATACTTATTATACTTTTTATTTTTAGTGGTGCTTGCAAAGCATCACTATTGTAATCTCACATACTTATTTTTATTTTTCTTCTTTTTATTATTATTCTATCTCCGTACAAAACTTCGGCACCTAACTCGTCCCGCACCGTTTGGCGTAGACCCACAAATGAGGTGTCAAATCGAGCGGCCTATTGAGGACACGTGTGCTATGACTTTTATAAGCGATCGAGGTACGGTATTTGCCCCAGGGGCAAAAAGCGGCCGAAAAATCCCATAGACTTAACATTGTGACAAACTTTGAGGCGTCACAGCTCCGAGCGAGGATTTCACAGAAACGTGTGATTTGCCACATTTGAAGAGGCTGGCAGGCTCTGTAAGAGCATACCTCAATATGGGGTAAAAGTTGCACCCCTGGGGGCAGGAGCTGCCCAAAAATGCCCCAATTGACTTATAATGGTGTAGGACGGCCCATGAAATGAAAAGGCATAGGGATTTGTATTGAACATAGCTCTGGATCACAGTGTCATAGAGACCAGGGGGTGGGCTCATTTTACTCAGACGACCAATCAGTCTCTCAGGATCATTGTGAAGCTATCAAGCCACGCCCTAGCAACCATTAAGAGCACCTTAGCAACAAGTCCCATAGACTTCTATTGAAACAGATCAAAGGGATATCTCCGGATAGAAGTGTCATAGAAACACAAGGGTGGTCTCGTTTGACTCGGGACAGCAAACAGCCAATCATGCATCAAATCAACACTTCCTAGCCCCTCCCTAGCAACCATTGTCGAGCACCTTAACAACCAAAATCCATAGAGGGATATCTTCCATTCTGAATGTCACAGAGGCATGGGAGTTGGTTTATATCATTCATACTGACAAGCAGCCTTTGGAGATTCATGATTGGCAGCTGCCAAGCCACTCCCTAGCAACTAAACAGAGTACCCTAGCAACCGTTTAGCAGTAACTATATCTCTGCACCAGAAAATCAGAGAGACTTCTGGGTTGATTTATTTCAATCAGGATGGCAAGGACACTTGATTAGTATCACTATGGTAACTGCCTAGCAACCAGATGGGGTTACCCTAGCAACCGAGTAACAAATCACATATCTCTGCATCAGAAAAGCGTAGAGACTTCGGGTTGACTTATTTCAATCAGGATGGAAAGGACACTTCATTAGTATCACTATGGTAACTGCCTAGCAACCAGATGGGCTTACCCTAGCAACCGAGTAACAAATCACATATCTCTGCATCACAAAAACATACAGACTTCGGGTTGACTTATTTCAATCAGGATGGCAAGGACACTTGATTAGTATCACTATGGTAACTGCCTAGCAACCACATGGGCTTACCCTAGCAACCTAGTAACAAATCACATATTTCTGCACCAGAACATTATACAGACTTCTGGGTTGATTTATTTATGACCACAATTTCTGTTCTTTTCAAGCAGGCTATTTGGCGAGTTTTGCCACGGCAAGCACCACTCACATTTTCTTCAGGAAATGTACCTATCTAGTTAGTGGTGCTTGCAAAGCATCACTATTGTAATCTACATACTTATTAGTGGTGCTTGCAAAGCATCACTATTGTAATCTCACATACTTATTTTTATTTTTATACTTTTTATTATTCTATCTCCGTACAAAACTTCGACACCTAACTCGTCCCGCACCGTTTGGCGTAGACCCACGAATGAGGTGTCAAATCGAGCGACCTATTGAGGACACGTGTGCTATGACTTTTATAAGCGATCGAGGTGCGGTAGTTGCCCCAGGGGCAAAAAGCGGCGAAAAATCCCATAGACTTAACATTGCGACAAACTTTGGCGTCACAGCTCGAGCGAGGATTTAGCAGAAGCGTGTGATTTGCCACATTTGAAGAGGCTGGCAGGCTCTGTAGAGCATACCTCAAAATGGGGTAAAAGTTGCACCCCTGGGGGCAGGAGCTGCCTAAAAATGCCCCAATTGACTTATAATGGTGTAGGGCGGCCCATGAAATGAAATGGCATTGGGATTTGTATTCAACATAGCTCTGGATCACAGTGTCATAGAGACAATGGGGCGGGCTCATTTTACTCAGACGACCAATCAGTATCTCAGGATCATTTTGAATCTATCAAGCCACGCCCTAGCAACAATTTAGAGCACCTTAGCAACAAGTCCCATACACTTCTAATGAAAGACATCAAAGGGATATCTCCGGATAGAAGTTTCATAGAAACACAAGGGTGGTCTCGTTTCACTCGGGGCAGCAAACAGCCAATCATGAATCACCTCAACACTTCCTAGCCCTCCCTAGCAACCATTGTCGAGCACCTTAGCAACCAAAATCCATAGAGGATATCTTCCATTCTGAATGTCACAGAGGCATGGGAGTTGGTTTATATCATTCATACTGACAAGCAGCCGTTGGAGATTAATGATTGGCAGCTGCCAAGCCACTCCTAGCAACTAAACAGAGTACCCTAGCAACCCTTTAGCAGTAACTATATCTCTGCACCAGAAAATCAGAGAAACTTCTGGGTTGATTTATTTCAATCAGGATGGCAAGGACACTTCATTAGTATCACTAAGGTAACTGCCTAGCAACCAGATGGGGTTACCCTAGCAACCGAGTAACAAATCACATATCTCTGCATCAGAAAAGCGTAGAGACTTCGGGTTGACTTATTTCAATCAGGATGGCAAGGACACTTGATTACTATCACTATGATTACTGCCTAGCAACCAGATGGGGTTACCCTAGCAACCGAGTAACAAATCACATATCTCTGCACCAGAAAATAGTACTGACTTCGGGTTGATTTATTTCACTCAGGATGGCAAGGACACTTCATTACTATCACTATGGTAACTGCCTAGCAACCAGATGGGGTTACCCTAGCAACCGAGTAACAAATCACATATCTCTGCATCAGAAAAGCGTAGAGACTTCGGGTTGACTTATTTCAATCAGGATGGCAAGGACAC
>NW_026265709.1:0-5000 GCF_025860055.1 Xyrauchen texanus
GCTTTTTTGTTTCCCATGAGAAATGAGGCATGTACACCAAGTTTCAGAAGATTTGGACAAATGGCGTGGAAATGGTATCACTTTGAAAATATATTTTTTGGGCATGGCCTGTAGCGCCACCTATGTGCGAATGTTGACTATTCTTGGTTTGGGGGTACCCGTTGGCATGGAGTATCAATGTGCCAATTTAGAAAACTTTTGACCAGTGACTTTTTGAGATATTGGGGCTCAAGGAGAATAATAATAATAAATATAGCTGCAAGCAGCAATGCGGATTCCTCCTCAAAATGGCAAATCATTTAAAATTGATCAGTAGATGGTTGGGGATAAACCCTCCCAATTAAGGAATTCAAAAAACATGTCTTTGTCTGAATCCTAAACTAAACATTTTCAATGTACAGGAAAATCCATACCGACCTTATGGATCCTTGAGGCTTTTTTGTTCCCAATGAGAAATGAGGCATGTACACCAAGTTTCAGAAGAATTGGACAAATGGCGTGGAAATGGTATCACTTTGAAAATATTTTTTGGGGCGTGGCCTGTAGCGCCACCTATGGTCGAATGTGGGCCATTCTTGGTTTGTGGGTTCCTGTTGGTCTGTAGTATCAATGTACAAAATTAGAAAATATTTGACCAGAAAATGGGAATTTTGGAGTGGCCTGTAGCGCCCCTAGGGGCTGAATGTGGGCCATTCTTGGTTTGTGGGTTCCTGTTGGCCTATGGAATCAATGTACCAAATTAGAACAATGTTTGACCAGAAAATGGGAATTTTGGAGTGGCCTGTAGTGCTCCCTAGGGGCTGAATGTTGGCCATTCTTGGTTTGTGGGTTCCTGTTGGCATGTAGTATCAATGTACCAAATTAGAACATTTTTGACCAGAAAACGGGAATTTTGGCGTGGCCTTTAGCTCTCCTAGTGGCTGAATGTCGGTCCATTCTTGGTTTGTGGGTTCCTGTTGGCCTGTAGTACCATTGTACCAAATTAGAACATTTTAGACCAGAAAATGGGAATTTCGGCATGGCCTGTAGCGCTCTCTAGGGGCTTAATGTTGGCCATTCTTTGCACAGTACTTCAGAGTGATGTCATCTTGAAGCATGTTAGGTTTGAAAACCATCAGTCAAAATTACATTTGATTTATTGACACGTATATATTGTTAAAATTTGGACATTTACATAAACACGCCCTTTCAGCCATTTTGTATCGTATTCATTTTTCCTAAGTAACGCTTTCAAAGACTTCACATTCTACACATGTGTACCAAATTTCAAGTCAATTGGAGCTACGGTTCAGGAGAAGAAGAGTTTTGTAGGTTTTCGCAAATTTTCAACTGTACTGGAAAATCCATCATGGCGGAAGTTATGGGTTCTTGAGGCTTTTTTGTTCCCCATGAGAAATGAGGCATGTACACCAAGTTTCAGAAGATTTGGACAAATGGCGTGGAAATTGTATCACTTTGAATTTTGTTTTTTGGGCGTGGCCTGTAGCGCCACCTATGGGCGAATGTTGACCATTCTTGGTTTGGGGGTACCCGCTGGCATGGAGTATCAATGTGCCAATTTAGAAAATTTTTGACCAGTGACTTTTGAGCTATTTGGGCTCAAGGAGAAGAAGTAATAATAATAATAATAAATATAGCTGCAAGCAGCAATGCGGATTCCTCCTCAAAATGGCAAATCATTTCAAATTGATCAGTAGAGGGTTGGGGTTAAACCCTCTCAATGGATGAATCCAAAAACATGTATTTCTGTCTGAATCCTAAACTAAACATTTTCAGTCTACAGGAAAATCCATCATACCTTATGGATCCTTGAGGCGTTTTTGTTCCCAATGAGAAATGAGGCATGTACACCAAGATTCAAAAGAATTGGTTAAATGGCGTGGAAATGGTATCACTTTGAAAATATTTTTTGGGGGCGTGGCCTGTAGCGCCTCCTATGGGCAAATGTGGGTCATTCTTGGTTTGTGGGTTCCTGTTGGCCTGTAGTATCAATGTACATAATTAGAAAATATTTGACCAGAAAATGGGACTTTGGGAATTACCTGTAGCTCCCTAGGGGTGAATGTTGGCCATTCTTGGTTTGAGGGTTCCTGTTGACCTGTAGTATCAATGTACCAAATTAGAACATTTTTGACCATAAAATGGGAATTTCAAGTGGCCTCTAGTGCTCCCTAGGGGCTGAATGTTGGCCATTCTTTGTTTGTGGGTTCCTGTTGGCCAGTAGTATCAATGTACCATATTAGAAAATTTTTGACCAGAAAACGAAATTTTGGGAGTGGCCTGTAGCTCTCTAATGGCTTAATGTGGGCCATACTTGGTTTGTGGGTTCCTGTTGGCCTGTAGTATCAATGTACCAAATTATAACTTTTTGACCAGAAAATGGGAATTTCGGCTTGGCCTCTAGCGCCACCTAGTGGTGAATGTCGGTCATTCTTGGTTTGTGGATTCCTTTTGGCCTGTACTATTAATGTACCAAATTAGAACATTTTTGACCAGAAAATGGGAATTTCGGCATGGCCTGTAGTGCTCCCTAGGGCTTAATGTTGGCCATTCTTGGTTTGAGGGTTCCTGTTGACCTGCAGTATCAATGTACCAAATTAGAACGTTTTTGACCAGAAAACGAAATTTTGGAGTAGCCTGTAGCTCCCTAAGGGCTTAATGTGGGCCACACTTGGTATGTGGGTTCCTGTTGGCCTGTAGTATCAAAGTACCAAATTAGAAAATTTTTGACCAGAAAATGGGAATTTTGGCTTGTCCTGTAGTGCTCCCTAGTGGCTTAATGTCGGTCATTCTTGGTTTGTGGATTCCTGTTGGCCTGTACTATTCTTGTACCGAATTAGAACATTTTTGACCAGAAAATGGGAATTTTGGCTTGTCCTGTAGTGCCCCTAGTGGCTTATGTCGGTCATTCTTGGTTTGTGGATTCCTGTTGGCCTGTACTATTAATTTACCAAATTAGAACATTTTTGACCAGAAAATGGGAATTTTGGCATGGCCATTCTTTGCACAGTACTTCAGAGTGATGTCATCTTTAAGCATGTTAGGTTTGAAAACCATCAGTCAAAATTACATTTGATTTATTGACACGTATATATTGTTAAAATTTGGACATTTACATAAACACGCCCTTTCAGCCATTTTGTATCGTATTCATTTTTCCTAAGTAACGCTTTCAAGGATGTCCATTCTACACATGTGTACCAAATTTCAAGTCAATTGAGCTACGGTTCAGGAGAAGAAGAGTTTTGTAGGTTTTCGCAAATTTTCAACGTACGGGAAAATCCATCATGGCGGAAGTTATGGGTTCTTGAGGCTTTTTGTTCCCCATGAGGAATGAGGCATGTACACCAAATTTCAGAAGATTTGGACAAATGGCGTGGAAATTGTATCACTTTGAATTTTGTTTTTTGGGCGTGGCCTGTAGCGCCACCTATGGGCGAATGTGGGCCATTCTTGGTTTGGGGGTACCGTTGGCATGGAGTATCAATGTGCCAATTTAGAAAATTTTTGACCAGTGACTTTTTGAGCTATTGGGGCTCAAGGAGAAGAATAATAATAATAATAATATAAATATAGCTGCAAAGCAGCAATGCGGATTCCTCCTCAAAATGGCAAATCATTTAAAATTGATCAGTAGATGGTTGGGGATAAACCCTCCCAATTAAGGAATTCAAAAACATGTCTTCGCCTGATTCCTAAACAAAACATTTTCAATGTACAGGAAAATCCATACCGACCTTATGGATCCTTGAGGCTTTTTTGTTCCCAATGAGAAATGCGCATGTACACCAAGTTTCAGAAGAATTGGACAAATGGGGTGGATATTATATCATTTTGAAAAAAAATTTTGGGGCGTGGCCTGTAGCGCCACCTATGGGCAAATGTTGGTCATTCTTGGTTTGTGGGTTCCTGTTGGCCTGTAGTATAAATGTACAAAATTAGAAAATATTTGACCAGAAAATGGGAATTTTGGAGTGGCTCTGTAGCTCCCTAGGGGCTTAATGTGGGCCTTTCTTGGTTTGTGGGTTCCTGTCGGCCTGTAGAATCAATACACCAAATTAGAAAATGTTTGACCAGAAAATGGGATTTTTGAATTACCTGTAGCTCTCTAATGGCTTAATGTTGGCCATTCGTGGTTTGTGGGTTCCTGTTGGCATGTAGTATCAGTGTACCAAATTAGAACATTTTTGACCAGAAAATGGGAATTTTGGCATGGCCTGTAGCTCCCTAGGGGTGAATGTTGTCCATTCTTGGTTTGTGGGTTCCTGTCTGCCTGTAGTATCAATGTACCAAATTAAAAAAAATTTGACCAGAAAACGGAATTTTGGCGTGGCCTTTAGCTCCCTAGTGGCTTAATGTCGGCCATTCTTGGTTTGTGGGTTCCTGTTGGCCTGTAGTACCATTGTACCAAATTAGAACATTTTAGACCAGAAAATGGGAATTTCGACATGGCCTGTAGCGCCTCTAGGGGCTTAATGTCGGCCATTCTTTACGTAGTACTTCAGAGTGATGTCATCTTGAAGCATGTTAGGTTTGAAAACCATCAGTCAAAATTACATTTGATTTATTGACAGGTATATATTGTTAAAATTTGGACATTTACATAAACACCTCTTTCAGACATTTTGTATCACATTCATTTTTCCTAAGTAATGTTTTCAAGGATGTCCATTCTACAAATGTGTACCAAATTTCAAGTCAATTGGAGCTACGGTTCAGGAGAAGAAGAGTATTTTTAGGTTTTCGCAAATTTTCAACGTACGGGAAAATCCATCATGGTGAAAGTTATGGGTCCTTAAGGCTTTTTGTTCCCCATGAGGAATGAGGCATGTACACCAAGTTTCAGAAGATTTAGACAAATGGCGTGGAAATTGTATCACTTTGAATGAAAAATCACTTTGAAAATCTCTACTTTCACTTTCACTTCTCTCTTAAGATTTTTTTCTGTTTTTTTGTGTGATTTACATAAGCATATCACAAGCAATTTTATTTGAAAGACT
>NW_026265710.1:0-4954 GCF_025860055.1 Xyrauchen texanus
AGTGAATAAGTGACATAAACGTCCTCTTCGCAGACTACCTAATATAATCTGTTTAGGCTTATGCCCCCATGAAAACTGAGGTCTTAACACTTACTGTTACTCCCTCCACCGCTCCTGGTCTCTGGAAGTGACCGAGGATCAGGATTGCTTCACAGAAGTACCGGAACATCGTCTTTTCCTCTGAAGCCACGTGGTCACCTTCCAGCAGCCTCCCATAAACGGACAGCATGTCTTTTTTGGCCTTCCGGAGGACTGCCTGGCACTCCTGAAGGCTCTTCTCACCCTCTTGGAACCGTTCATACCTAGAATGACATACAAGACCACAATGTGGCGGAGAATTACACACATGTCTGTAGCACGAAGTCATTAAAGAAAAACAAATGGAAAGCAGATTAGCAACTGACCTTGTTTTACAGGTGACCTTGCTGTGTGACTTGGCCACTGGCTTTCTGATGGAAGCGAGGAGGTCGAGGTAGGCTTGGCACTTCCTGTAGAAGTCCGGATCTGCTGCAGCCAAGTTCAGGTGGGTCTTCAAATACTGAACAAACCGGATCATGTTCTTTATGTAGTTCAAAATGGTGGCTGGGACCATGTCAGCGCCGGAGTTGGGTGAGGTAGTCTTTGGTCTCAGTGGACTTTAGCAGGAAGTCCAAGCTGACTTCATCCCCACTTGGCTGGATGTACCTCAGCATCCTGGAGACGTTGTCTACCTGTGATGAAAGAAAAAGAGAAGTGTGAGATGATGCAGTGAGAAGAAAAGCCACACACCAGCCAGCCACACACAGACACCCCTAATAAAGCTGTGTTTTATCTGAGTTCACTTCTTTTATGGAACTTAATAGCTGCTCTACATGTGCTGTGCTACTATATATTAAAACATTTCCCGGTTAGAAAGAGCAATACGGAACAGACTAAAAAGAAACGCAAATGGGATGTATCTTACCTCCTGCTGGCAGTTTGGGACCTGCAGGGTGTTGATCAGGTAGCGCTTAAAATCTGTCAGCATGGCCTCTTCTGCAGGGAACTTTGAGTAAAGCCCCATTTGCGTCATCTTGACCCTGACAGTTGTGCTGTACTCTGATTGATCTCTGAAAAAACACAGACAGAAGAAAATGAGCTCAAAGCAACCTTACAGTTTGTTCACAGTTTTTGCACTGATGTGAGTGAGGTTTAGAACTTACTTTTGCCATGTACGGTCGCTTGGATCGGTGGTGCTGGCTTCGAGCTGCTATCCTCCGCCACCGAGACACCACCAGCCGCTTCAGAGCTGCCACCAGCCGCTTCAGAGCTGACACCGGCTGCTTCAGAGCTGACACCGGCTGCTTCAGAGCTGACACCGGCTGCTCTAGAAGGTTCACTGGCCGTGCTGGTGGATGCCTCTTCTGACTCCAGGTCTGCCTGGTTAGGAGCATTAGCCACAAAAAGTGTCTTTGGCGCAGCTCTTCCAGAAGAGCCAGCCTGGATGGTCTGTGTGGGTAGCGTTTCACCATCTCATTGTAGTCCCAGTTCCTAGCTTCCCGTGTCCACACCTTGGCAGACTCCTTGGCCCTCTTCAGCTCCTCCAGCCGTTCTTGGTGTGTTCCTCTTCATACACACTCTGCTCAGATGCGTCGTCAGCACCTCCTGTGGTCTTTTACACAGCAAGCAGTGAATGATGCGACGGTCGGATCTTACAAATGTGAAAATGAATGAAGACAGTGAATTAAAACAGAGGCCTAATGTGACCCTTGACCAGCTGAAACTTAAAAAGAGATAAAAACTTCAAAAGAGATTAAAAAACTCCATTTCAATGGAGCTCAACAGTAAATACACAAAAACCCAAGTATTACCTCTTCTCAGCTTGTCCTTCCATTTCAACAGTAGAAGATTATAGAAGATTCAAGAAGATTCTCAGCAACTCAGCAGCTCAGCAG
The DNA here is from genome assembly GCF_025860055.1 of Xyrauchen texanus. Taxonomy (NCBI): domain Eukaryota; kingdom Metazoa; phylum Chordata; class Actinopteri; order Cypriniformes; family Catostomidae; genus Xyrauchen; species Xyrauchen texanus. The sequence goes on from NW_026265710.1 coordinate 1,914, forward strand.
AAATCGTTGAAGCAGAGTGAATACACAACAGAATCCATCACAGATATACTTGAGTCTGTTTCAAACCAGCCAATCAGATCGCAGTATTAAACAAGCCGCCAATCAAGGTGTCAATGGGCCATTACCTGGGCATGGCCTACAGGAAGGCTGAAACGTTCTAAATTAGTTAGAAATGAGATCACATTTACTGCCTGAGCTAGTGAAAAGAAACTGGTTTGTTCTAATGGTTTTACAATGGGCCATCATATTTACTGACAGGGCTAGTTAAAAGAAACTGGTTTGTTCTAAGGGCTTTAGAATTGGCCTTTGTGTTCTAATGGATGTCATGCGTGACTCAGCAATCTCACACTTTGCAAGTTAAAAATTATTTCGTCTGAGACAACACAACCCATTAGGGTTAGGGTAAGTACAGAAAGTCTCAAATATTGTTGCTCAAGTGAATCTAAAAAAGATTTGGTTGATACATTTTGATCCTCTTTATGTTCAGTTTACAATACTAACCTTTTAATAGGTACAAAAAGCAGAAAGAACGCTTGAAATTTGAGTTAGTTATAGAGATTTTGCTTCTAACCCATTCGGACCACTCAAGCCTGGGTGCCTCAACTTTGGCTTTCTGCACTTTGCCCTGTAATTTGAACTCCCTGAACGAGAGAGAGAAAATGTATTGGGCACACGTTAAACTACACATTCTGAGCTTTAAATAGATGTGCAAAACATGGCTGTTGGATAAAAACTGATGGAAAGACAATCATTTTAATAGGAGATTCCAAGTTGAATTCTCTCTATCTGTCCACTATCTATCTATCTGTGCATCTATCTATCTGTCTGTCTGTCTGTCCATCTATCTATCTGTCCATCTATCTGTCCATCTATCGGACAGTTTTCCAGATGACCGCGTCTTCTATGACAAGTGGCGGATGACCCAGTATGCCCAGAGAGAGGAATATCTGCTGTGTGAGTTGATGAGTGTCAATGCTCTATTCCTCTACAGTGACAAGTGACTCACATGAGTAGCGTTATTTCATTTTGTCTCACCACCGAACTCAGCAAAGTCCTTCTGAGAAAAATGTATGAATCTATCTGTGCATCTATCTGTCTGTCTGTCTGTCTGTCTGTCCATTTTTCTATCTGTCTATCTGTCCGTCTGTCTATCTGTCCGTCTGTCTATCTGTCTGTCTATCTATCTGTCTGTCTGTCCATCTGTCTATCTGTCCATCTATCTATCTGTGCGTCTATCCATCTGTCTGTCCATCTATCCATCTGTCTGTCCATCTATCTATCTGTGCATCTATCTATCTATCTACCTGTCCGTCTATCTATCTGTCCGTCTATCTATCTGTCCGTCTATCTGTGCATCTATCTATCTGTCCATCTATCTATCTGTCCATCTATCTATCTATCTGTGCATCTATCTATCTGTCTGTCTATCTGTCTGTCTGTCTGTCTATCTGTCTGTCTGTCTGCTGTGCATCTATCTATCTACCTGTGCAGCTGTCTCCCCCTCCGGGGTTTGGAGGATAAATGGTATCTGGATCGTGGGCAGCTCCTCCGTCACCCCTCCTCCTCTAGAAGAAGAGACACAGGAGCAGGATGATGGAGAAGAGGGGAAAGAAGATAAGGTAGCAGGCTTGTCTGGGACCCGGCTCTGTAGGGCTGAAAAACAAGTCATTGACTTGCGGCGCTGGTGTAAATGTCCTGTCACATCAGCAGGATGTGGCCAAGAATAAATCTGGTAAGTTTTTTCAGTTTAGTCTAGTGCCAATAGAGTGCGCTTTTAGTCACTTGGTATTAAACGTTTAACTTTACATTTGAATTACTTACAAATATCTGTCAAACTGTTGTTATCGCTATTATAATATTTGTATGTTTTCAAATGTCAGACAGCTTGATGGATGAGGAGCTGTACTTCCAATTTATTGAGATGGCGGAGAAATGCCTGTACGAAGCCCTGAGTGTATTACAGCTTCATCCAAAGAACTCGGTGTTTTTCACCCTCTAAGACCATGTCTCTCTCGTTTTCAAGAACCACTGAGAAGAATGTTGAAATGACCTCGATTATGTTAAGGATTCAGTGTTTATATTAAATACTTTGCTTTTCAAGACACCACATCTACACTAAAAATGAATGCAATGTGACCTAAAAAAACTTCCCTGTTCATTTTTAAAAGCAATAACTGAAAATCTTTGGTCGGGGGCAGCCCTAGTTACAACCATCGGCGATACATTCTCAGCAACTCCTCTGTCTCTATTGAGGTCTCTACACTCCTCTCCTCCAACCACCCCACCACCTGTTCCCTTGACCCCATTCATTCTCACCTTCTCCAGGCCATCTCTCCGTCCATCCTACCTGCACTCACACACATAATTAACAAATCTCTACTTACAGGCACTTCTCCCACTACATTTAAACTGGCTCGAGTAACCCCGCTGCTGAAGAAACCCACACTTAACCCCACACAAGTAGAACACTACTGACCAATCTCTCTCATCCTATCTCTCACAGAACAAGCTGCTGGATGACAATCAGTCAGGCTTGAAAAGTGGACACTTCACCGAAACTTCCCTGCTGTCTGTCGCTAAGACAGGATTCTGTTGGACCTTTCTGCAGCCTTTGAGACAGTCAATCATCAGATCCTACTCTCCACCCTCTCTTCGCTGGGCATCGCAGGAACTGTGCTTGACTGGTTTAATTAATATCTCTCAGGTAGGTCCTTCAAGGTAGCCTGGAGGGGTGAGGCATCCAAATCACATCAGCTACTTAGTGGGGTACCTCAGGGTTCAGTGCTTGGGCCACTTCTCTTCTCTATATACACATCACTGGGACCCATTATTCAGGCACATGGTTTTGCTACACTGATGACACGCAGCTCTACTTGTCTTTACAGCCCAACGGAACCACAGTGACTGCTCATCTTTGCCTTCCTGGCAGACATCTCGGCCTGGATGAAGGAACACCGCCTGCAACTTAACCCAGCCAAGACCGAACTGTTCGTTTTAACCCTGCTGTTGAACACATGACTGTGCAGCTGGGTGCAACTACA
>NW_026265711.1:0-4857 GCF_025860055.1 Xyrauchen texanus
CCCTAACCCTAACCCTAACCCTAACCCTAACCCTAACCCTAACCCTAACCCTAACCCTAACCCTAACCCTAACCCTAACCCTAACCCTAACCCTAACCCTAACCCTAACCCTAACCCTAACCCTAACCCTAACCCTAACCCTAACCCTAACCCTAACCCTAACCCTAACCCTAACCCTAACCCTAACCCTAACCCTAACCCTAACCCTAACCCTAACCCTAACCCTAACCCTAACCCTAACCCTAACCCTAACCCTAACCCTAACCCTAACCCTAACCCTAACCCTAACCCTAACCCTAACCCTAACCCTAACCCTAACCCTAACCCTAACCCTAACCCTAACCCTAACCCTAACCCTAACCCTAACCCTAACCCTAACCCTAACCCTAACCCTAACCCTAACCCTAACCCTAACCCTAACCCTAACCCTAACCCTAACCCTAACCCTAACCCTAACCCTAACCCTAACCCTAACCCTAACCCTAACCCTAACCCTAACCCTAACCCTAACCCTAACCCTAACCCTAACCCTAACCCTAACCCTAACCCTAACCCTAACCCTAACCCTAACCCTAACCCTAACCCTAACCCTAACCCTAACCCTAACCCTAACCCTAACCCTAACCCTAACCCTAACCCTAACCCTAACCCTAACCCTAACCCTAACCCTAACCCTAACCCTAACCCTAACCCTAACCCTAACCCTAACCCTAACCCTAACCCTAACCCTAACCCTAACCCTAACCCTAACCCTAACCCTAACCCTAACCCTAACCCTAACCCTAACCCTAACCCTAACCCTAACCCTAACCCTAACCCTAACCCTAACCCTAACCCTAACCCTAACCCTAACCCTAACCCTAACCCTAACCCTAACCCTAACCCTAACCCTAACCCTAACCCTAACCCTAACCCTAACCCTAACCCTAACCCTAACCCTAACCCTAACCCTAACCCTAACCCTAACCCCTAACCCTAACCCTAACCCTAACCCTAACCCTAACCCTAACCCTAACCCTAACCCTAACCCTAACCCTAACCCTAACCCTAACCCTAACCCTAACCCTAACCCTAACCCTAACCCTAACCCTAACCCTAACCCTAACCCTAACCCTAACCCTAACCCTAACCCTAACCCTAACCCTAACCCTAACCCTAACCCTAACCCTAACCCTAACCCTAACCCTAACCCTAACCCTAACCCTAACCCTAACCCTAACCCTAACCCTAACCCTAACCCTAACCCTAACCCTAACCCTAACCCTAACCCTAACCCTAACCCTAACCCTAACCCTAACCCTAACCCTAACCCTAACCCTAACCCTAACCCTAACCCTAACCCTAACCCTAACCCTAACCCTAACCCTAACCCTAACCCTAACCCTAACCCTAACCCTAACCCTAACCCTAACCCTAACCCTAACCCTAACCCTAACCCTAACCCTAACCCTAACCCTAACCCTAACCCTAACCCTAACCCTAACCCTAACCCTAACCCTAACCCTAACCCTAACCCTAACCCTAACCCTAACCCTAACCCTAACCCTAACCCTAACCCTAACCCTAACCCTAACCCTAACCCTAACCCTAACCCTAACCCTAACCCTAACCCTAACCCTAACCCTAACCCTAACCCTAACCCTAACCCTAACCCTAACCCTAACCCTAACCCTAACCCTAACCCTAACCCTAACCCTAACCCTAACCCTAACCCTAACCCTAACCCTAACCCTAACCCTAACCCTAACCCTAACCCTAACCCTAACCCTAACCCTAACCCTAACCCTAACCCTAACCCTAACCCTAACCCTAACCCTAACCCTAACCCTAACCCTAACCCTAACCCTAACCCTAACCCTAACCCTAACCCTAACCCTAACCCTAACCCTAACCCTAACCCTAACCCTAACCCTAACCCTAACCCTAACCCTAACCCTAACCCTAACCCTAACCCTAACCCTAACCCTAACCCTAACCCTAACCCTAACCCTAACCCTAACCCTAACCCTAACTCTAAACTTAACCTAACCCTAACATAACCTAACCCTAACACCTAACCCACTCTAACCCTAACCTAACCCTAACACCTAAACCCACTCTAAACTTAACCTAACCCTAACATAACCTAACCCTAACACCTAAACCCACTCAAAACTTAACCTAACCCTAACATAACCTAACCCTAACACCTAAACCCACTCTAAACTTAACCTAACCCTAACCTAACCTAACCCTAACACCTAAACCCACTCTAAACCTAACCTAACCCTAACATAACCTAACCCTAACACCTAAACCCACTTTTAATTTTAACCTAACCCTAACATAACCTAACCCTAACACCTAAACCCACTCAAAACTTAACCTAACCCTAACATAACCTAACCCTAACACCTAAACCCACTCTAAACTTAACCTAGCCCTAACCTAACCCTAACACCTAAACCCACTCAAAACATACCCTTACACCTAAACCTACTCTAAACCTACCCTTACACTTATAACGCTTTTAATTTAAAACCTACAATTTGTAACCCCACCTGACGCAACCCTAATTATTTAAACCCTGGGTATGTTGGTGCAGCATGGATTGGGTGGACGGGGCTCTCTGCCTGATCCTCTTGCCGGAACTTTGGGCCCGCGGGAAGCGACCAGTTGAGAGAAGGCCTGTGCACAACCGGGCCTGGGCCCTTTGGGGCCTGGACTTAGGATTTTACAATTTCCTAACCCTAACCTAACCTAACCCTAACCCTAACCCTTACCCTAAGGCCTTAACAAGGCATAATGACTCTGTTTTATGGTTTGTATGTTCAGGGAGAATGGATATCTGTTTCTTCTTGACCTTTCATTCTGTGGCTTTCTCATCTTACAGATATTTCCCCTTTCGGAGTCGGGTTTACTCCAAACAAGATAAGGGCCAAAACAACACCCAACCTAACCCTAATCACACAAACCCTGGGCTGCTTAAACCCCCACAAGAACCCGATACCCTAAACCTAACCACAGGAACCCTAATTATCAAAACCCTAATTATATAAACCCTAATTGGAATAACCCTAATTGGAATAAACCTAATTGAAATAACCCTAATTGAAATAACCCTAATTGGAATAACCCTAATTGGAATAAACCTAAAAGAAAGTGAACTGCTCTTAAACCCTAGCTAAGATATGTTTGTTTGTTGTTCCAGGTATGATCTGGGTCTGGTGTGTGGTTTTCAGGAGAGAGATGGCCCGTGCACAACCATGTCTAGGTTAGGTTAGGGTTAAAGTCTCAAGGCCATCTGGGGGGTACAAATAGGCACAGACAGGAATTTTTTTAGAACAAGGATGGACGGTAGAAGAAATCTAAAAGTTTTAACCTAATAGCCAAAAGTCTCAAGGCCATCTGGGGGGTACAAATAGGCATAGGACTGGAACTTGTTTGGAACAAAAAGCAGAATAAAGGATGTTCTTGAATCAAGATTTTCTTAAAAAAAAACCCTAGTGGCTGAAAGTCTCAAGGCCATGTGGGGGGCACAAATAGGCCTAGGGAGGGGATTCCTCCTTTTTTGTAATTTAGGCAAAGGTCGATCGGTCCACCAGAAACATGCGCCGGCCAATGCTTTTCTTCGAGTCCCCCAAGTAAACTGTAGCTGTCTGGGGAGACTGTTATGGGGGGGGGGCGTTGTCCCTAACAACCTAACCCTAACCCCTAACCTCATCCTAACCCTACCCTAACCTAACCCTAACCCTAACACTGGGCTGCTTAAACCCCCACAAGAACCCTATACCCTAAACCTAACCACAGGAACCCTAATTATCAAAACCCTAATTGGAATAAACCTAAAAGGAAGTTCAGTGTGGTTTCTTCCTAACAAAAGCACTAATTGGAATAACCCTAGAGGAAAGTGAACTGCTCTTAAACCCTAGCTAAGATATGTTTGTTTTTTGTTCCAGGTATGGTCTGGTGTGTGGTTTTCAGGAGAGAGATGGCCCGTGCACAACCATGTCTAGGGCCCGTTGGGCCTGAGACTTGGAGTTTTTTGCCCCTAACCCTAACCCTAACCCTAACCTAACCCTAAAAAAGGGGATATTCGAGGGATTTCTTGAGAATGGTAGAGAACAAAATTCTTTCTGATAGAAAATCTAAGAGCTAAGAGTTGGAAAGGAAGAGTATAATACCATTAGTTATGAGATACAATGAGGAAACCGTAAGACTGGGAAAGGCTTTTAGGAGGAACTTTGAGATGGGAACCTCTGGTAAATGGCTGTGGGTGCAAAGCAGGGTAATTATGCCTTCAAGATAAATAAGAACCTAAAAGACAGGATGGTCCATAGAAGAATTAGGAGTGCAGTAAAGAGTGGAGATAGGTGTAAGATATACTTTAGGGCTGGAAAAGAACAGGATGTCATTAAGATTCCCAGAGGGGTCCCCTTGAATACTAAGAACTGTTTATATCTGATTGGTTGTAAAATCTGTGGAAGGAGATATGTTGGGGAAATGGGTAACTCTATTTTAACAAGGATGAATGCCCATAGATGCAACATTAGGAAAGAAGTAAAAAGGAAGGGTCACTTGGTGGACCATTTTGTTAGACATGGGGAGGGTAGTTTGAGGGTATGGGGGTTAGAGCATGATCAGAGTTGGACAAAGAGGGACAGGTTGAGGAAGGAATTGGGGTGGATTAGGAAATTAGGAACTTTCTTTCCTAGGGATTTAAATGTGGATTTTACAAAGTGGACAGGTTGAATAGATGATGGGACGGGGATAATTTGCAGCTGTCCCACCTGATTCCTATCAGAGTGGTCTGGTGGTGGATTGGGTGGGAGAGGGTTAAGGGTAACCCGTAAACCTAACCCCCTAGCTCCACCCCTA
>NW_026265712.1:0-4814 GCF_025860055.1 Xyrauchen texanus
GCGAGAGAAAACATGCAGATTCTTATATACACACACACACACACACACACACACACACACGCCGCCTTATATTATAGATTTAGCACAGAATTATGCTAAAAAAAACATTGTTACAGTATGTTAATACATTTTGCATGTTATTTATTCATTAGATTCCTCCGTAAGGAGGGAATCTATTGTATTTGACAGTTTTATTATTAGATTCCTCCGTAAGGAGGGAATCTATTGTATTTGATGGTTTTATTATTAGATTCCTCCGTAAGGAGGGAATCTATTATATTTGACGGTTTTATTATTATTATTAGATTCCTCCGTAAGGAGGGAATCTATTGTATTTGACGGTTTTATTATTAGATTCCTCCGTAAGGAGGGAATCTATTGTATTTGTCAGTTTTATTATTATTAGATTCCTCCGTAAGGAGGGAATCTATTGTATTTGACAGTTTTATTATTATTATTATTATTATTATTATTATTATTAGATTCCTCCGTAAGGAGGGAATCTATTGTATTTGTCAGTTTTATTAGATTCCTCCGTAAGGAGGGAATCTATTGTATTTGTCAGTTTTATTAGATTCCTCCGTAGGAGGGAATCTATTGTAATTGATGGTTTTATTATTATTATTATTAGATTCCTCCGTAAGGAGGGAATCTATTGTATTTGTCGGTTTTATTAGATTCCTCCGTAAGGAGGGAATCTATTGTATTTGTCGGTTTTATTATTATTATTATTATTATTATTAGATTCCTCCGTAAGGACGGAATCTATTGTATTTGACGGTTTTATTATTAGATTCCTCCGTAGGGAGGAATCTATTGTATTTGATTGTGTTATTATTATTAGATTCCTCCGTAAGGAGGGAATCTATTGTATTTGATCGGTTTTATTATTATTATTATTAGATTCCTCCGTAGGGAGGAATCTATTGTATTTGATGGTTTTATTATTAGATTCCTCCGTGAGGAGGAATCTATTGTATTTGATGGTTTTATTATTAGATTCCTCCGTAGGAGGAATCTATTGTATTTGATGGTTTTATTATTAGATTCCTCCGTGAGGAGGAATCTATTGTAATTGATGGTTTTATTATTATTATTATTATTATTATTATTATTATTATTATTATTATTATTAGATTCCTCCGTAAGGAGGAATCTATTGTATTTGATAGGTTTTATTATTATTATTATTAGATTCCTCCGTGAGGAGGGAATCTATTGTAATTGATGGTTTTATTATTAGATTCCTCCGTAGGAGGGAATCTATTGTATTTGATTGATTTTATTATTAGATTCCTCCGTAGGAGGAATCTATTGTAATTGATGGTTTTATTATTATTATTATTATTATTATTATTATTATTATTATTATTATTATTATTCTTCTTCTCCTTGAGCCCCAATAGCTCAAAAGTCACTGGTCAAAAATTTTCTAAATTGGCACATTGATACTCCATGCCAACGGGTACCCCCAAACCAAGAATGGCCCACATTCAGCCCATAGGTGGCGCTACAGGCCACGCCCAAAAAACAAAATTCAAAGTGATACAATTTCCACGCCATTTGTCCAAATCTTCTGAAATTTGGTGTACATGCCTCATTCCTCATGGGGAACAAAAAGCCTCAAGAACCCATAACTTCCGCCATGATGGATTTTCCCGATACGTTGAAAATTTACGAAAACCTACAAAACTCTTCTTCTCCTGAACCGTAGCTCCAATTGACTTGAAATTTGGTACACATGTGTAGAATGGACATCCTTGAAAGCGTTACTTAGGAAAAATGAATACGATACAAAATGGCTGAAAGGGGTGTTTATGTAAATGTCCAAATTTTAACAATATATACGTGTCAATAAATCAAATGTAATTTTGACTGATGGTTTTTCAAACCTAACATGCTTAAAGATGACATCACTCTGAAGTACTGTGCAAAGAATGGCCATGCCAAAATTCCCATTTTCTGGTCAAAAATGTTCTAATTTGGTAAATTAATAGTACAGGCCAACAGGAATCCACAAACCAAGAATGACCGACATACGCCACTAGGGGCACTACAGGACAAGCCAAAATTCCCATTTTCTGGTCAAAAATGTTCTAATTAGGTACAAGAATAGTACAGGCCAACAGGAATCCACAAACCAAGAATGACCGACATTAAGCCACTAGGGGGCACTACAGGACAAGCCAAAATTCCCATTTTCTGGTCAAAAATTTTCTAATTTGGTACTTTGATACTACAGGCCAACAGGAACCCACATACCAAGTGTGGCCCACATTAAGCCCTTAGAGAGCTACAGGCTACTCCAAAATTTAGTTTTCTGGTCAAAAGCGTTCTAATTTGGTACATTGATACTGCAGGTCAACAGGAACCCTCAAACCAAGAATGGCCAACATTAAGCCCCTAGGGAGCACTACAGGCCATGCCGAAATTCCCATTTTCTGGTCAAAAATGTTCTAATTTGGTACATTAATAGTACAGGCCAAAGGAATCCACAAACCAAGAATGACCGACATTCACCACTAGGTGGCGCTAGAGGCCAAGCCGAAATTCCCATTTTCTGGTCAAAAAAGTTATAATTTGGTACATTGATACTACAGGCCAACAGGAACCCACAAACCAAGTATGGCCCACATTAGCCATTAGGGAGCTACAGGCCACTCCCAAAATTTCGTTTTCTGGTCAAAAATTTTCTAATATGGTACATTGATACTACTGGCCAACAGGAACCCACAAACAAAGAATGGCCAACATTAAGCCCCTAGGGGGCACTAGAGGCCACTTGAAATTCCCATTTTATGGTCAAAAATGTTCTAATTTGGTACATTGATACTACAGGTCAACAGGAACCCTCAAACCAAGAATGGCCAACATTCACCCCTAGGGAGCTACAGGTAATTCCCAAAAGTCCCATTTTCTGGTCAAATATTTTCTAATTATGTACATTGATACTACAGGCCAACAGGAACCCACAAACCAAGAATGACCCACATTTGCCCATAGGAGGCTACAGGCCACGCCCCAAAAAATATTTTCAAAGTGATACCATTTCCACGCCATTTAACCAATTCTTTTGAATCTTGGTGTACATGCCTCATTTCTCATTGGGAACAAAAACGCCTCAAGGATCCATAAGGTATGATGGATTTTCCTGTAGACTGAAAATGTTTAGTTTAGGATTCAGACAGAAATACATGTTTTTGGATTCATCCATTGAGAGGGTTTAACCCCAACCCTCTACTGATCAATTTGAAATGATTTGCCATTTTGAGGAGGAATCCGCATTGCTGCTTGCAGCTATATTTATTATTATTATTATTATTATTATTATTATTCTTCTTCTCCTTGAGCCCCAATAGCTCAAAAAGTCACTGGTCAAAAATTTTCTAAATTGGCACATTGATACTCCATGCCAACGGTACCCCCAAACCAAGAATGGTCAACATTCAGCCCATAGGTGGCACTACAGGCCACGCCCAAAAACAAAAATTCAAAGTGATATAATTTCCACCCCATTTGTCCAAATCTTCTGAAACTTTGTAAACATGCCTCATTTCTCATGGGGAACAAAAAAGCCTCAAGGACCCATACTTCTGCCATTATGGATTTTCCTGTACAGTGAAAATTTTGGAAAACCTACAAAACTCTTCTTCTCCTGAACCTCAGCTCCAATTGACTTGGAATTTGGCACACGTGTGTAGTATGTATGTCTTTCCAAGCGTTACTTAGCAAAAATGAATACAATACAAAATGGCTGAAATGGGCGTGTTTATGTAAATGTACACACAAAAGATGATCAAAAATTTTTAAAATCCCATTGATTTACAATGGCTGAGCAAAAGTGCTCCCTCTACTGGACAAATATGGTCCACATGTAAAATCCCATTCACTTACATTGGCTGAGCAAAGAGGCTCCCTCTACTGGAGTAACTCTGTCTACCACATGCAGCTCTTCTGTAGCAATCTCTCTAATGAAGCATTTCGGTCTCCTAGTGGGTGGAGCTCAGACTTAGACTACAGAAGACATTTTGCGTCTGCATGGAGGTATGTCAAATCAATTGTGTGTCTTAATGCTTTCCAGTTTGAACATTCAAGCGATTTTACACTATTCAACTCAACAAAGGCAAAACAACTCAAATAAATGTTTTCGAGCAGTTTGTGTGACACAGCGGCGAGCAGCGTCGCGTCTAGCGTTCACGCGCCGATGAGAGTTAAGCTTTCCCTTCTTGCGTTTCAGCGGACAATTTCATACACCAAAATACATGATATATTGGGGTGTCTGCTATATCTCAAGTGAACAAACAGTTGATAAAGAAATCGGGTATCAATATATTGAATTATGAATTATTGAAGGGGTCTAGTGATGCGCTGTGATGTCCTGTTAGATTTTTCTCTATCGAGACAGCGTTAGCGTTATCAAAACTTCCGAGTATGATGTTGTTTAATTGTCTCTGACAACACGCCAATCCTCGGTGAGATCATTTTTGCTCGCATCTTCCACGAAGGTTTGTTGGTTGTGTACAATGGTTGCCTGCTTGAACATTCAAGCGATTTTACACTATTCAACTCAACAAAGGCAAAACAACTCAAATAAATGTTTTCGAGCAGTTTGTGTGACACAGCGGCGAGCAGCGTCGCGACTAGCGCTTCGCTGCGCCGATGAGAGTTAAGCTTTCACAGCTTCATGCGTTTGAGCGGACAATTTCATACACCAAAATACATGATATATTGGGGTGTCTGTTATGTATCAAGTGAACAAACAGTTGATAAAGAAATTGGGTATCAATATATTTAATTATGAATTATTGTGAACA
>NW_026265713.1:0-4800 GCF_025860055.1 Xyrauchen texanus
TTTGAAAAGAAGTGAGAAATTCAAAATCAGTTTTCAGAAACGATTCATATTAAAAGAGTCGTTGATCGTTGAGCCAAACGTTACAAACACATTTACTGATGGACAGTTTTGATTTATTGTGTTGAATATCAGCATGTTCAGTGAACTCTCTGAGTCTTGAGTTTGTGTAGCATCACACACAATGTAATCTGCATGAACATTTCTCTTTGTATTTTCAAACAGATTCTTCTGGAAACGGAGTGAGTCAGAGACCATTTCAAAGCCTTATGTTGTAAAGAAGCAGCTGATGGAGAGACGGAGGGAACAAGTTCTGTTTCATGAGTTGAGACTCTCAATCCTGTGTGTGATTTACAATGCTGTGTAAATATGTATAAAATAATTAAATTTTATTTAAGGGATGTATTATATATATGTGTGTTTTTAATAATGTTTTATAAAAGTGATGGTTATCAACTTTTGGTTATGCACTAAGGAAGCTTAGTGAGGTGAATGCATTATTTTTTGTAGAAATGTAGATCTGCTTAATAAAGGATATATTTGTATATTATTTTTTAAGAATAATGTAAATGATAGTTTTCTTAGAAATGCAAGTTTATGCTAAAGTCATTTTGGTGCATTTTGGACCATCAGAACATGGAGGACATTCACTTGTATTGTTTAAAGCAGGAGGCCTGAAATGAAATCCTAAAAATCTGAAATTCTGTTTTGATGAAGAAAGAAATCAGCAAATTTTAATTTTTGGGTGAACGATTCGTTTAAGCCTTTTACATATTTGAGAATCATTTCTTGAGAAGGCAGCTAATGCTCCTCTCTTTTCAATGTTCTTTTCATGATTTCTACAAGCTTTAAAATGGAAAATAATTGCAATATTGTAGAAAAGAGAACATAGAAATGTATTATGTGGGCCATTTGCCCTTTTTTGGGGTTGAACTGGTTCTTTGTAAGAGCATTTCTGTCTTTATACTGTGGAATATTTTGCAAATTTTTAATAAAACATCATTACATATTTTCTTTTCTTAGAATCAATGACCTGAATCTGGACTGGAACATAATAATATAAATAGTCAAATTAGAGTACTTAAATATCTATATTTTTGATAGTCTGACTGAATCTGTTGATTAAAAACACAAGTATAACTCTTTGTGATGTCAAGAGAATGTGAATTCGGTAAAATGTAACGTGTTCAGGACCTGCATATGACTTATTTGTGAATGTTTTAAAAGATGTATTAGGTGGTAATTACACTTATAGGGATGTAAATATTTTTTCAATTATGATGCTTCATAGTTTCAGAGAGGCATTGAAAACTGATTTAAGTCCTGGAGAAGTCCTGATATTAATACATCTAATGAAGTGATGCAGTAATGTCTACATTATGTGTAAGGTTCAAGGTTTAAGCTTTAGCTCTTTTGAAGTGTCATTTAAAAATCCTTATCCAGTAATCACAAACAACTGGAAAAGTCCTGGAAATTGTCTTTACTTATTGAAGCAATGCCATATGAGTCAGAAACGACCTTTTCCCATTAAGTGGCAAAACTAGCTCCATAGATAGGATTTTCAGGGTATTATTTGCCTTTATGGATTGTCTAACCATTTAAATATGTGCTGTTTGTCATCATTTATGGTGACTATGTCAGTTTTACCAATTAATTTACATACACCAATCTGAAACTCTACTTGTGTCATATTGTGTATAACTAGGCCTAATAAAGAATATGAACAAATATGTCAGATATTATAAAAAAATAGAGCAATTCATTATGGGGGAATTTTGTTTTTACTGTACATTTTGCCACGTGGTCAAATTATTGGTTGTTTCAGGGATGTATCACACCATTTCTATGCTGATGATGTCCAGTTGTATTGTTCTTTTAACGAGTCTGAGTTTCATCGTTTGTCTCTGTTTTTAGAGTGTGTGTCCTCCATCAAAGACTGGCTAGCCACAAACTATTTGCAGATAAACTCAAACAAGACTGAAACTCTGATTTTTGCCCCAGACCATAAGATCCCGCTGATCAAACAGCACCTTGGCTCTCTGGGCCGCTCTGTCAAATCCAGCCTCAAAAACCTGGGGGTTGTGTTTGACCAGGCCATGACTTTGGAGACACACTCTAAACAGCTCGTCCGAAATTGTTTTTATCATCTTAGGAACATCTCTAAAATTCGCAAAATGTTGTCAAAGAAGGATCTGGAAATAATAATTCACGCTTTCATATCAACAAGACTTGACTACTGCAACTCTGTTTTTATCTGTCTGAATAAGTCTGCTTTGAACAAATTACAAATTGTTCAAAATTCTGCTGCTAGACTTTTAACAGGTGCCCCTCGAAGGTCTCACATAACACCAGTCTTACTGGATCTCCATTGGCTCCCTGTAAAATTCAGGATTGATTTTAAGATTTTAGTGCTGACTTTCAGAGCCTTAAATGGTCAGGCCCCACATTACATCCTGGACCTTTTGAAGCTGTATTCCTCTGACCGCACTCTCCGGTCCTCTGGCCAGAACTTGCTTGCAGTCCCTAAGACTCGTTATAAGACCGAGGGGACATGTCATTTCAGTCTGTAGCTCCCAGACTGTGGAACGCCCTGCCCCTGTCCATGCGTCTGGCAGACACTGTTGCCTCTTTTAAAAAGGCGCTGAAAACATGTTTATTTAATAAGGCTTTTGGTTGATGGGTTTTCACTATTGTCACTTTAATCTTACATATGTATATACATTTTATACTGTTTGTTTTTACTTATCCTCCTGTACAGCACTTTGTGATTTTATCTGTGAAAAGCGCTTTATAAATAAACTTTACTTACTTACTTACTTACTTTAACAATTCATACATATTTTCATTAATTTAGCGTTCTTTAATTTGTATGTTTACATTTATACTCTTTTATATGGAGATATTTCAGATCCCTTAACCTCTAAACACAGTCATATGCAACGATCTTAGCAAGGGCAGGAGGAAAACAAAAGGCACTAAAATGTTTGCTTTTACTTTTCTTAATGTATTTTATTCTTTCCTGCATTAACTATGAAAAATTATGAAAGCGATTATGAAAAAAGTACTATGGTATTACAATGGTTTTTCTTTTTTACCATGTTATTTGCTGCTGTAGCGCACTATTAACGGCACCATTGCCTTGTTATATTTAACGCTTCCACTACTTAATATGATTATTCAAGGTTTTTGTCTACTATTAATGTTTGTATTGTACTACACGTCAATTTAAGAGGTGAAACTTGTGATATGGCTGATACGAGTTCAATGAAAGTGTGACGAGGAGGAGGGCCGGGCCGGGCCGGGCCGTGACTAAGCACGCCAGGTCCCCAATCGGGCTAATCAGCTGAGGAGAGGGATAAAGGCATCCGGATGCGGCAGTTCGAGAGAGAGAGAGAGCCACACGTTGCTGCTGTGTGCGCGTTTGTGTTTTGCATCTTTATGTTTTAATTTTACATTAAATACTACTTTGTCTGTTCAGCCGGTTCACGCTGCCTCATTTCCCATTTTAACTCCCCTGTTTCAGAAAGACTTTATAATTTTTATATTATATTGCACAGCCTCAGTATATAATGCAAGTGAACCGTAATACTACAATAGTACGTCTATGCAATGCACACAATAACACCGTAAATTAAAAACATAAAACAAGGATTCAGTAATGACGGGGATAAAATATGCTTTATTTAACATTAAATAATATGCTTAAATATGCAATACAACAATTGCAAGAAGCCAACATCAGATGTCATAAATATTATTAAACATGTCACATTCAATTACCTGACAACATGGATACATCGCGAGCGGTTAACATACGAGCAATGTGTTGGAATAAAAACACTCTTACCAGAATAGTGTGATTTATATGTTTAAGTTTGTATGACTGTAACTTTTATAGTAGCCACTAGAGGGCGCTCATGTCCTAAGAGTTCTTCTTCTATGATACTCCCTCTGTAGAAAGCTGTGTAGAACATATGGAGACACAAACATGCAGCACAAATAATAAACAAATTTAATAATACATGGTAAATGGTCTGCACTTATATTGCTTATATTTATTTGTATTCTTTTTAACTTTTATTTATTTATTCATTTATTTATTTTGCCTTTTTTTTTTTATGTTAATTTATTTTTTATATGTATTTATTCCCACATATATTTATTTCAATATTTATATTCCCATATATTTGTATTTATTTATACATGAATTTATTTTTACTTTTCTGTGTGCAACATGTAAATGAGGGAGGCGGTCCTTGCGGAGCTCCAGTGCATCATTGGATGAGAGCTCATTAGTACTTAAAGGAAGCAGATGGACGTCCCACCTCAGCACCCCCTGACTCGCACAGATTTAGACAACACATTCTCACACCCCAACTCGTCACATATGGACGCCAGGGCAGGACCCCTTGGCGTTACTTATTGACGCACTGGGTATACCTTTGGCGTCATTTTTCAACGTGCAGGGTAGTCCGATAAACTTCGGAGCCTGTAGCGTTGAAATTTGACGTCTTGGGTAGCGGATGGGTCGAGAGTCGAGAGTGCAATAAATACAAATAAAAAGGAATAGGCTACAATAAATGATCTATGCCAGGGCTACTATAATAGATAATCTTTATCTGGCCCTCCAACTGTTTTTTTATGTTTAAAAAAATATAGAAGTTTATCGGACTACCCTGCACGTTGAAAAATGACGCCAAAGGTATACCCAGTGCGTCAATAAGTGACGCCAAGGGGTCTTGCCCTAGCGTCCATATGTGACGAGTTGGGGTGTGAGAAGGGAACATTTTGCAGAGAGTTTAA
>NW_026265714.1:0-4795 GCF_025860055.1 Xyrauchen texanus
TGCCTAGCAACCAGATGGGCTTACCCTAGCAACCGAGTAACAAATCACATATCTCTGCATCACAAAAACATAGAGACTTCCGGGTTGACTTATTTCAATCAGGATGGCAAGGACACTTGATTAGTATCACTATGGTAACTGCCTAGCAACCACATGGGGTTACCCTAGCAACCGAGTAACAAATCACATATCTCTGCACCAGAAAACAGTACAGATTTTTGGGTTGACTTATTTCACTCAGGATGGAAAGGAGCCATGTATTGTATTACCTTGCTAACTGCATAGCAACCACATGGGCTTACCCTAGCAACCTAGTAACAAATCACATATTTCTGCACCAGAAAATTATACAGACTTCTGGGTTGATTTATTTATGACCACAATTTCTGTTCTTTTCAAGCAGGCTATTTGACGAGTTTTGCCACGGCAAGCACCACTCACATTTTCTTCAGGAAATGTACCTATCTAGTTAGTGGTGCTTGCAAAGCATCACTATTGTAATCTCACATACTTATTATTATACTTTTTATTTTTATTTTTATTTTTATTTTTATATCTCTTAACAAAACTTCGGCACCTAACTCGTCCCGCACCGTTTGGCGTAGACCCACGAATGAGGTGTCAAATCGAACGGCCTATTGAGGACACATGTGCTATGACTTTTATAAGCTTATCGGGGTACGGTATTTGCCCCAGGGGCAAAAAGCGGCCGAAAAATCCCATAGACTTAACATTGAGACAAACTTTGACGCGTCACAGCTCCAAGCGAGGATTTCGTAGAAACGTGTGATTTGCCACATTTGAAGAGGCTGGCAGGCTCTGTAAGAGCATACCTCAATATGGGGTAAAAGTTGCACCCCTGGGGGCAGGAGCTGCCCAAAAATGCCCCAATTGACTTATAATGGTGTAGGACGGCCCATGAAATGAAAAGGCATAGGGATTTGTATTGAACATAGCTCTGGATCACAGTGTCATAGAGACGAGGGGTGGGCTCATTTTACTCAGACAACCAATCAGTCTCTCTGGATCATTGTGAAGCTATCAAGCCACGCCCTAGCAACCATTAAGAGCACCTTAGCAACAAGTCCCATAGACTTCTATTGAAAAAGATCAAAGGGATATCTCCGGATAGAAGTGTCATAGAAACACAAGGGTGGTCTCGTTTGACTCGGGACAGCAAACAGCCAATCATGCATCACTTCAACACTTCCTAGCCCCTCCCTAGCAACCATTGTCGAGCACCTTAACAACCAAAATCCATAGAGGGATATCTTCCATTCTGAATGTCACAGAGGCATGGGAGTTGGTTTATATCATTCATACTGACAAGCAGCCTTTGGAGATTCATGATTGGCAGCTGCCAAGCCACTCCCTAGCAACTACACAGAGTACCCTAGCAACCGTTTAGCAGTAACTATATCTCTGCACCAGAAAATCAGAGAGACTTCTGGGTTGATTTATTTCAATCAGGATGGCAAGGAGACTTGATAAGTATCACTATGTTAACTGCCTAGCAACCAGATGGGGTTACCCTAGCAACCGAGTAACAAATCACATATCTCTGCATCAGAAAAACGTAGAGACTTCCGGGTTGACTTATTTCAATCAGGATGGCAAGGACACTTCATTAGTATCACTATGGTAACTGCCTAGCAACCAGATGGGCTTACCCTAGCAACCGAGTAACAAATCACATATCTCTGCATCACAAAAACATAGAGACTTCCGGGTTGACTTATTTCAATCAGGATGGCAAGGACACTTGATAAGTATCACTATGTTAACTTCCTAGCAACCAGATGGGGTTACCCTAGCAACCGAGTAACAAATCACATATCTCTGCATCAGAAAAACGTAGAGACTTCCGGGTTGACTTATTTCAATCAGGATGGCAAGGACACTTCATTAGTATCACTATGGTAACTGCCTAGCAACCACATGAGCTTACCCTAGCAACCGAGTAACAAATCACATATCTCTGCATCAGAAAAACGTACAGACTTCCGGGTTGACTTATTTCAATCAGGATGGCAAGGACACTTGATTAGTATCACTATGATTACTGCCTAGCAACCAGATGGGGTTACCCTAGCAACCGAGTAACAAATCACATATCTCTGCACCAGAACATAGTACTGACTTCCGGGTTGATTTATTTCACTCAGGATGGCAAGGACACTTCATTACTATCACTATGGTAACTGCCTAGCAACCAGATGGGGTTACCCTAGCAACCGAGAAACAAATCACATATCTCGGCACCAGAAAAGAGTACAGACTTCCAGGTTGATTTATTTCAACCAGGATGGCAAGGACACTTCATTAGTATCAATATGGTAACTGCCTAGCAACCACATGGGGTTACCCTAGCAACCGAGTAACAAATCACATATCTCTGCATCAGAAAAACGTAGATACTTCTGGGTTGACTTATTTCAATCAGGATGGCAAGGACACTTGATTACTATCACTATGGTAACTGCCTAGCAACCAGATGGGGTTACCCTAGCAACCGAGTAACAAATCACATATCTCTGCACCACAAAATAGTACTGACTTCCGGGTTGATTTATTTCACTCAGGATCGCAAGGACACTTGATTACTATCACTATGGTAACTGCCTAGCAACCAGATGGGGTTACCCTAGCAACCGAGAAACAAATCACATATCTCGGCACCAGAAAAGAGTACAGACTTCCGGGTTGATTTATTTCACTCAGGATCGCAAGGACACTTGATTACTATCACTATGGTAACTGCCTAGCAACCAGATGGGGTTACCCTAGCAACCGAGAAACAAATCACATATCTCGGCACCAGAAAAGAGTACAGACTTCCGGGTTGATTTATTTCAACCAGGATGGCAAGGACACTTCATTAGTATCAATATGGTAACTGCCTAGCAACCAGATGGGGTTACCCTAGCAACCGAGTAACAAATCACATATCTCTGCACCAGAAAACACTACAGACTTCCGGGTTGACTTATTTCACTCAGGATGGAAAGGACCCATGTATTGTATTACCTTGGTAACTGCATAGCAACCACATGGGCTTACCCTAGCAACCGAGTAAAAAATCACATATTTCTGCACCAGAAAATCGTACAGACTTCTGGGCTGATTTATTTATGACCATAATTTTTTTTCTTTTCAAGTTACAACATGCTGTTTGACGAGTTTTGCCACGGCAAGCACCACTCACATTTTCTTCAGGAAATGTACCTATCTAGTTATAATAATAATTATTCTTCCACATGAAATTTCGGCGCGTAACTTGTCCCGCAGCTTTTGTCACACACCCCTGAATGAGGCGTCAAATTATGCGGCCTATTGAGGAGAGGTGTGCTATGACTTTTATAAGCGACCGGGGGTACGGTATTTGCCCCAGGGGCAAAAAAGCGCCCAAAAAAATCCCATAAACTTAACATTAAGACAAACTTTGATGAGTCACAGCTCCGAGCGAGAATTTCGCAGAAACGTGTCATTTGCCACATTTGAAGAGGCTGGCAGGCTCTGTAAGAGCATACCTCAATATGGGGTAAAAGTTGCACCCCTGGGGGGCAGGAGCTGCCCAAAGTTGCCCCATATCTTCCATTCTGAATGTCACAGAGGCATGGAAGTTGGTTTATATCATTCATACTGACAAGCAGCCATTGGAGTTTCATGATTGGCGGCTGCCAAGCCACTCCCTAGCAACTAAACAGAGTACCCTAGCAACCGTTTATCAATAACTATATCTCTGCACCAGAAAATCAGAGAGACTACTGGGTTGATTTATTTCAATCAGGATGGGAAGGAGACTTGATAAGTATCACTATAGTAACTGCCTAGCAACCACATGGGGTTACCCTAGCAACAGAGTAACAAATCACATATCTCTGCATCAGAAAAACATAGAGACTTCTGGGTTGACATATTTCAATCAGGATAGCAAGGACACTTCATCAGTATCACTATGGTAACTGCCTAGCAACCAGATGGGGTTACCCTAGCAACCGAGTAACAAATCACATATCTCTTTATCAGAAAAATGTAGAGACTTCCGGGTTGACTTATTTCAATCAGGATGGCAAGGAGACTTGATTAGTATCACTATGGTAACTGCCTAGCAACCAGATGGGGTTACCCTAGCAACCGAGTAACAAATCACATATCTCTGCATCACAAAAACGTAGAGACTTCCGGGTTGACTTATTTCAATCAGGATGGCAAGGAGACTTGATTAGTATCACTATGGTAACTGTCTAGCAACCAGATGGGGTTACCCTAGCAACCGAGTAACAAATCACATATCTCTGCTTCAGAAAAACGTAGAGACTTCCGGATTGACTTATTTCAAACAGGATGGCAAGGACACTTCATTAGTATCACTATGGTAACTGCCTAGCAACCAGATGGGATTACCCTAGCAACCGAGTAACAAATCACATATCTCTGCACCAGAAAATAATACAGACTTCTGGGTTGATTTATTTCACTCAGGATGGCAAGGACACTTGATTACTATCACTATGGTAACTGCCTAGCAACTAGATGGGGTTACCCTAGCAACCGAGTAACAAATCAAATATCTCTGCACCAGAAAATAGTACAGACTTCCGGGTTGACTTATTTCAATCAGGATGGCAAGGAGACTTCATTAGTATCACTATGGTAACTGCCTAGCAACCTGATGGGGTTACCCTAGCAACCGAAAGTAACAAATCACATATCTTTGCACCAGAAAACAGTAGAGACTTCAAGGTTGACTTATTTCACTCAGGATGGCAAGGAGACTTGATTACTATCACTA
>NW_026265715.1:0-4792 GCF_025860055.1 Xyrauchen texanus
TTTAAGTAATACCAAGCTATAGAAAGACTTTATCAAATGTTTTATTATGTTTCAGGAGTGTTGGTTATTCAAGTTTTTGAGACGTTACAGACATTACATCAGATATTAGCATAATTAATTCGGATTCAAAATAATGTCCAGCATCATCCAATCACTGCCAACCATGTTAAAATAAAATTATACATTAGTCCCATGTCTACCAAACTTGTTGAGTGGTCCAAACATCATCTGCAGTCTGAAACTTAACTTTAAATAGGAAGTTTGGATTGAATGCACTTAGCTGCATAGAGAGCTTGCTCCCTTGCTCCCTATTTAGTGAATTACTTAACCTCCATTGTGCCGTCTGTCTGCACTGGTCTTGGAACAGTTCGAAATGCACCTTATTTTCATCCTAACTCTGTATACAGCCTCTAAAAGCAACATTTTCCAGATGTTCTATGCATCCATTGATTCTCAATGTGAAAGTGCATAGTAAATAGAGGATATTTTAACCGAAACTGAGCCAAAAGTCCACAAATATGCTCATTGTGTTTAACAGCGTGCCTTTTCGCGATAAATCACTCAAATTTTAAAAATGGCATATTGGATGAAACTAGAGATGAAACTTTTGACTCAGAGGTTTCAATGTAAAAACTTAATAAGGTTTCTTTCCAGATGTAGTTTTATTGGTGTTTCTCCCAAAGACAAACTCCGCTGTGATCGGCACCATGTTGTTTTGTCACACAATTCCATGCGTCGAAAGTTTTACTCTTTTCTGACAGCACAGAGTCTCCTGAACTGAGATCAGTCAGATTAAATGAAATTATGCATTGTGTATAGTGAAGCCAAAATACAATGTCCATGCATGTGGACGCTGGGTCGCACAAGTTTAATGCAGTCTTGTGCATTTAAATGATGCATGTCACAACAATCAGAAAATTGATAGAAAGAACTTGTCTGATTATTTTTATTTGTGATGGTTTCCTATGCTCTTAGTTTCCCCTAATGCGTCCTTGCATCTTTTACCATGCTGTCATTTCATGTTGTTTATTTATTTTTTAAACTGAAGATGTTAACCAGAGCAAAAGTCATGATGTAGAGCAAAACAGCAAGAAGGAAAAAAGTGAATATGAAGATGAATCTGTACACAAACATGAAGGAGCACAGAGGGTGAATGAAGATAAACAAAGTGAATCAGACAAAAACGCTAAATGTTCTGAAGATAATGAAGAGAGCATATCTGGTAAGTACACAAACAAATGTGAGCTGAACATTTGCAGTGTGTTGTGGGGGCTTTGATTTGTCTTGATGTTTTACTGCAATTCAAACTTCCTGGTAACTTTTATGACTCCAGTATTTTTTCATTCATGACATTTACAGAACGAGGTTTGAATTATTGTTTACCAAATTTTATTTCACAACTATAGAAAGAAAAACTTTTAACTCCTGTAAACTGAATCATCTACAGCGGCAGTGCATCACTTTTAGTAGCAGTGCAAGTTTGTTAATCACTTCTAGAGTAATTGGTTACAATTACCAGAATAAGGCTGCTGATCTTAGGCATTATGTGAGCTGCTTGAAAGTGAATTGTGATTTGTAAATGATGTAATGTTGTAAATTAATAGTCTGTTCCAGATTTAGTGCATGTCCCCTTGTTCTGGTGAAATACTATATGCCATGTTTTAAATATGCATTAACAGTAAATGTAGGAGAGAATGAATGATACGTGCATTACACAAAAGTTAACTTCTCTGAGAGATTCTTTTTTTTTTTTAACACCAGCAAATCAGGAAACTATGTCATCAATTTGTGTCTGTTCTTTACAAATCTGCTCCAAATCGTTTTGCTAAAAATGTATGTTCTCAAGTTGTAAACTTTTAAGTAATACCAAGCTATAGAAAGACTTTATCAAATGTTTTATTATGTTTCAGGAGTGTTGGTTATTCAAGTTTTTGAGACGTTACAGACATTATATCAGATATTAGCATAATTAATTCAGATTCAAAATAATGTCCAGCATCATCCAATCACTGCCAACCATGTTAAAATAAAATTATACATTAGTCCCATGTCTACCAAACTTGTTGAGTGGTCCAAACATCATCTGCAGTCTGAAACTT
Source organism: Xyrauchen texanus (assembly GCF_025860055.1). Classification (NCBI taxonomy): domain Eukaryota; kingdom Metazoa; phylum Chordata; class Actinopteri; order Cypriniformes; family Catostomidae; genus Xyrauchen; species Xyrauchen texanus. The sequence continues at coordinate 2,100 of NW_026265715.1, forward strand.
AACTTTAAATAGGAAGTTTGGATTGAATGCACTTAGCTGCATAGAGAGCTTGCTCCCTTGCTCCCTATTTAGTGAATTACTTAACCTCCATTGTGCCGTCTGTCTGCACTGGTCTTGGAACAGTTCGAAATGCACCTTATTTTCATCCTAACTCTGTATACAGCCTCTAAAAGCAACATTTTCCAGATGTTCTATGCATCCATTGATTCTCAATGTGAAAGTGCATAGTAAATAGAGGATATTTTAACCGAAACTGAGCCAAAAGTCCACAAATATGCTCATTGTGTTTAACAGCGTGCCTTTTCAGCGATAAATCACTCAAATTTTAAAAATGGCATATTGGATGAAACTAGAGATGAAACTTTTGACTCAGAGGTTTCAATGTAAAAACTTAATAAGGTTTCTTTCCAGATGTAGTTTTATTGGTGTTTCTCCCAAAGACAAACTCCGCTGTGATCGGCACCATGTTGTTTTGTCACACAATTCCATGCGTCGAAAGTTTTACTCTTTTCTGACAGCACAGAGTCTCCTGAACTGAGATCAGTCAGATTAAATGAAATTATGCATTGTGTATAGTGAAGCCAAAATACAATGTCCATGCATGTGGACGCTGAGGTCGCACAAGTTTAATGCAGTCTTGTGCATTTAAATGATGCATGTCACAACAATCAGAAAATTGATAGAAAGAACTTGTCTGATTATTTTTATTTGTGATGGTTTCCTATGCTCTTAGTTTCCCCTAATGCGTCCTTGCATCTTTTACCATGCTGTCATTTCATGTTGTTTATTTATTTTTTTAAACTGAAGATGTTAACCAGAGCAAAAATCATGATGTAGAGCAAAACAGCAAGAAGGAAAAAAGTGAATATGAAGATGAATCTGTACACAAACATGAAGGAGCACAGAGGGTGAATGAAGATAAACAAAGTGAATCAGACAAAAACGCTAAATGTTCTGGAAGATAATGAAGAGAGCATATCTGGTAAGTACACAAACAAATGTGAGCTGAACATTTGCAGTGTGTTGTGGGGGCTTTGATTTGTCTTGATGTTTTACTGCAATTCAAACTTCCTGGTAACTTTTATGACTCCAGTATTTTTTCATTCATGACATTTACAGAACGAGGTTTGAATTATTGTTTACCAAATTTTATTTCACAACTATAGAAAGAAAAACTTTTAACTCCTGTAAACTGAATCATCTACAGCGGCAGTGCATCACTTTTAGTAGCAGTGCAAGTTTGTTAATCACTTCTAGAGTAATTGGTTACAATTACCAGAATAAGGCTGCTGATCTTAGGCATTATGTGAGCTGCTTGAAAGTGAATTGTGATTTGTAAATGATGTAATGTTGTAAATTAATAGTCTGTTCCAGATTTAGTGCATGTCCCCTTGTTCTGGTGAAATACTATATGCCATGTTTTAAATATGCATTAACAGTAAATGTAGGAGAGAATGAATGATACGTGCATTACACAAAAGTTAACTTCTCTGAGAGATTCTTTTTTTTTTTAACACCAGCAAATCAGGAAACTATGTCTTCAATTTGTGTCTGTTCTTTACAAATCTGCTCCAAATCGTTTTGCTAAAAATGTATGTTCTCAAGTTGTAAACTTTTAAGTAATACCAAGCTATAGAAAGACTTTATCAAATGTTTTATTATGTTTCAGGAGTGTTGGTTATTCAAGTTTTTGAGACGTTACAGACATTACATCAGATATTAGCATAATTAATTCGGATTCAAAATAATGTCCAGCATCATCCAATCACTGCCAACCATGTTAAAATAAAATTATACATTTGTTCCATGTCTACCAAACTTGTTGAGTGGTCCAAACATCATCTGCAGTCTGAAACTTAACTTTAAATAGGAAGTTTGGATTGAATGCACTTAGCTGCATAGAGAGCTTGCTCCCTTGCTCCCTATTTAGTGAATTACTTAACCTCCATTGTGCCGTCTGTCTGCACTGGTCTTGGAACAGTTCGAAATGCACCTTATTTTCATCCTAACTCTGTATACAGCCTCTAAAAGCAACATTTTCCAGATGTTCTATGCATCCATTGATTCTCAATGTGAAAGTGCATAGTAAATAGAGGATATTTTAACGAAACTGAGCCAAAGTCCACAAATATGCTCATTGTGTTTAACAAGCGTGCCTTTTCACGATAAATCACTCAAATTTTAAAAATGGCATATTGGATGAAACTAGAGATGAAACTTTTGACTCAGAGGTTTCAATGTAAAAACTTAATAAGGTTTCTTTCCAGATGTAGTTTTATTGGTGTTTCTCCCAAAGACAAACTCCGCTGTGATCGGCACCATGTTGTTTTGTCACACAATTCCATGCGTCGAAAGTTTTACTCTTTTCTGACAGCACAGAGTCTCCTGAACTGAGATCAGTCAGATTAAATGAAATTATGCATTGTGTATAGTGAAGCCAAAATACAATGTCCATGCATGTGGACGCTGAGTCGCACAAGTTTAATGCAGTCTTGTGCATTTAAATGATGCATGTCACAACAATCAGAAAATTGATAGAAAGAACTTGTCTGATTATTTTTATTTGTGATGGTTTCCTATGCTCTTAGTTTCCCCTAATGCGTCCTTGCATCTTTTACCATGCTGTCATTTCATGTTGTTTATTTATTTTTTAAACTGAAGATGTTAACCAGAGCAAAAATCATGATGTAGAG
>NW_026265716.1:0-4786 GCF_025860055.1 Xyrauchen texanus
AATATGCCAGAGTTAGCCAAAAGGCTAGTTTTCATCTGCAGTCCTAGGCCAGATGTACAATAGGCAACCTAAAAATACAATGTAAATACAATTTAATCAAAACATAACAAAAATCAACAAACCCTACAAACCACACAAATGTCCAAAACCACAGAAAATCAAAAAAAAAAAAAAAATCAATGTTGACATATTTGCATGCTAAAAAGCCAAGTTTTAAAAGAAGAACGAAATCCATTATAAGTATTTAATTCTCTAACTGACGTTGGGATGTCATTCCATTCTTTTGAGGCTTTAATAGAGAAGGCAGACTGACTAAAAGCAGTTTTCCTGAAATGAATAACACAGTCCCTTCTAAGTGTACCTCTAGTGAGACGACTGATATCCGATCGTAAACTCAGAAACTCACTAAGAGGTGGTGGGGCCAGGAATTTTATAAGCTAAACAGCCATTTGAAAATTTACAACGATGAAAATGACGTGGTTTCTTATCAAACATTTTGAGCGTTTGATTATATATAGTCTGTTGCGGTGTTGGTGATAAAAGACTGTGGTGTGGATGAGGTGCAATACTCACATATAGTGCATGTACACAGCGATGTGACGTTGTCATTAACTCATCTGAGGTGTGTGTTCTGCAGATGGTGATTGGTCAGCAGTCCAGCGGCAGCAGCAGTAACCTGACCGAACTTCAAATGGTCAACCTAGACGCCTCCCAGAACGCCAAGAGCGACTGACCCTGCGGTGACTTTACAGAGACACCAGAGACTAGCATTGCTATTTATTATCACCTCCTCGCCTTCCTCCTCTTTCATTGATACAGTTGGTCATCTGTATGCGACTGGACTGTAAACGTGGGACGTCCCGCGGGAGAATTAGACACAGATATGCGGCGATGCATGTCCCTGTCGTGTGTGTTAGTGTGTGTGGAGAGGAAACAGAGACTGTGTTTCTGATGTGTGTGAATGCAGGTGAAATCCGTGTTTCTGAAGTGTTGTGAACAACAAGCGCTTCTCACATCTGCCAAATATTGCGTTTCGTTTAAAGCGCGCTTTTGTGAGAGCCCGCGGTTATGAGTGCGAGTGAGTCGGGGTTTTGAATAATTGTCTCTCTTAAACAGTGTTGAAGAAGAGCGCAACAGTCCGGTTACGGAAGTAAAAATCCTGTTCGTTTTCGCCAAAGACTAATTGAAGATTTATTTACGTTATCGTTAAAAATGGTATACGGGTCAATGACACTCCTTTAATTAATCATTATAAAATACTTTACAAATGCAATTCACACAAAACAATTACTTGAATACAGCTCTTCTATGATGAACATGTTTTCTACAGTATTTCTCAGTTCAAGGTCATTTTTATTTAATTAAAAAAAATAATAATATTTAGATTTAAAAAAAATATATATTTTTTTTTTTTTTTTATGTGATGTATCTGTCCAGAAACAGTAAAAAACAAACAAAAAAATAAAATTCAAAGTCTCCTTAAAAGCTGAAATTATTGAAAAAAAGAAATGTTGGCATGATTCGTGCTGAATAATCTTTTATTTTATTGTTATTTATTTTTTAGATTTTCTCCCCAATTTGTAACGCCCAATTCCCAATACGCTCCAAGTCCTCATGGTGGTGTAGTGACTCGCCTTAATCCGGGTGGTGGAGGACGAATCTCAGTTGCGTCTGAGACCGTCAATCCGTGCATCTTATCACGTGACTTGTTGAGCGTGTTACCATGGAGACGTAGCGTGTGTGGAGGCTTCACGCTATTCTCCGCGGCATAAACGCACAACTCACCACACGCCCCACCGAGAGCGAGAACCACATTATAGTGACCACGAGGAGGTTACCCCATGTGACTCTACCCTCCCTAGCAACTGGGTCAATTTGGTTACCCCATGTGACTCTACCCTCCCTAGCAACTGGGACAATTTGGTTACCCCATGTGACTCTACCCTCCCTAGAAACCGGGACAATTTGGTTACCCCATGTGACTCTACCCTCCCTAGCAACCGGGCCAATTTGGTTACCCCATGTGACTCTACCCTCCCTATCAACCAGGACAATTTGGTTACCCCTTGTGACTCTACCCTCCCTAGCAACCGGGCCAATTTGGTTACCCCATCTGACTCTACCCTCCCTAGCAACCGGACCAATTTGGTTACCCCGTGTGACTCTACCCTCCCTAGCAACCGTGCCAATTTGGTTACCCCGTGTGACTCTACCCTCCCTAGCAACCGGGCCAATTTGGTTACCCCGTGTGACTCTACCCTCCCTAGCAACCGGGCCAATTTGGTTACCCGTGCAGACTCTACCCTCCCTAGCAACCGGGCCAATTTGGTTACCCCATGTGACTCTACCCTCCCTAGCAACCGGACCAATTTGGTTACCCCATGTGACTCTACCCTCCCTAGCAACCGGGCCAATTTGGTTACCCCATGTGACTCTACCATCCCTAGCAACCGGGCCAATTTGGTTACCCCATGTGACTCTACCCTCCCTAGCAACCAGGACAGTTTGGTTACCCCATGTGACTCTACCCTCCCTAGCAACCGGGCCAATTTGGTTACCCCATGTGACTCTACCCTCCCTAGCAACGGGGCCAATTTGGTTGCTAAGGAGACCTGACTGGAGTCACTCAGCACGCCCTGGATTCAAACTCGCGACTCCAGGTGTGATAGTCAGCGTCAATACTCGCTGAGATACACAGACCCCCCAAATTGTTATTTCTTAAAGCGGTCATATAATGCCATTTTTGTACAAGTTAATATGAATCTTTAGGGTCTAAATGAAAACTTTGTAATATACTTTTATTAAAAATTCTCATTAGTATTTTAAGAAAACACTAATTTTACCTGCTCAGAAACAGCTCTGTTTTCATCACTGCTTCAGTGCATATGACTTTAAATGATAATGAGCTTTGGTCACCCCGCCCTCCATTCTTTATACTGACCTCGCTTATAAAGCAGTCTGGTGAAAAATGATTCACGCAAACATGAACGCATTGACGTTGCTCGTGGGGAATATTCCCATCGTAGAACAAAACTCAGCCACCGCGCCTTCAGCTGTTCAGATTTAGGAACATCAAAATGACTGCTGTGTTCGTTATTACACCGAAGAACAGAACACCACAATCGCTTAGGCGCCATTCTGCTCCAGTGTATCAACAATGATGACGGACTATGATTGACAGCTCGCTCACGAGCGAGGGCGGGTCTGTGTTGAAACACTGCTGTCAATCAACAATCCTGGGAGGGGTGTCCATCCGTGTGACGTCACACAGTCGAGCGGCTCGATTTGAGGCAGGGGAAAATATATAAGGAGATTAAAACAAAAACACTGGATGGATTTTTATCATAATAGGATGGTTGTGTACAGGCACAGCAACACACATTTCAGTACAATCAACTTGAAAAAGTGCATGTACCATTATATGACCCCTTTAAGAAAATAAGCTGTGAAACTATTTTATTTTAAAATATGATAAATATAAAAATAAATCTTAATAATTTGTCCACCAAATCAGTCATATGGTGTAACCAACATGTAGGTTGAAATGTTGTTGCCATGTGACAATAATCATAAAACAGAGAAGAGAGAAGACTTCTGAAGTTTTATAAAAATAATGACATTGTCTATATGAAAATGAACTTTGTTCAGGTCATTTCATTCAACCATGAGAAAACTTCTTGATATTAAATTATACCTTGAAACATGTTAGAAATGTTTAGAAGTTGCGTTCACTCTCATGTGTTCAAGGAAACTGTTTTCATACCTTACACTTGATGGTTACACCACATGACATTTTTAAAGTCATTAAATACATTTTTAGTAGAAAATGCTTTAATTGTTTTACACAAACTCAACAAACTAGATTTTTAAATATTATATCTGATTTGTCAATGACCCATATGCCTCTGTTCAATAATCAGTCAATTTCATTTAAACTCTAATAGTGAAACGTCTCACAAAGATCTACATTACCCATAATCCTGAAGAGAAAGATCCACCAATCAGAGGACGTCTGCAGCAACATCTGCATATATCTGAATATTTTGCAATAAAATTAAAATACATTGTTTCTACACTTGTAATAAACTTTAAAAGCAGTAGTTTAATATTTGTCCAGCATTCTTCATTTGATTGCATCATTGGCAATGCATCATGGGATTGTAGTTCATTCCCTCATTAAAGACAGTAAGGACACAGTCTGCTGTCAAACACTTTTTGCTTCAAATGAAAGTTTGTGATGTTGTGATGCACCTCTGGTTGGTTCATTGTGCACAATTCTTTTATGAAGGATTTGGAAATAATGAATTAGGAAAAGTACCTCCGGAGCCAAGAGGACTGAAAGCGACTGCTGCGCTCTATTTGAACCGGATGATATTCACACTGTTAGTCCAACACAAGTTCTGCAACAGAGCAAAAATAATGACATCATTTTGACTAATTATCCCTGTTTATTCACCGATATGCAGAATATTTCTATTTAAAAAAAATGTTTTGTGTGTGTATATGTGTGTGTGTGTATATGTGTGTGTGTGAGTGTGTGTGTGTGTGTCTATATGTGTGAGATTGTGTGTGTGTATGTGTGCACGCGCGTGTATGTGTGTGTGTGTGTATGTGTGTGTGTGCGCGTGTGTATGCGTGAGTGTGTGTGTGCGCGTGTGCGCGCGTGTGAGTGTGTGTGTGTGTGTGTGTGTGTGTGTGAGATTGTGTGTGTGTGTGTGTGTGAGTGTGTGTATATGTGTGTGTGTGAGTGTGTGTATGTGTGTGTATATGTGTGAGATTGTGTGTG
>NW_026265717.1:0-4785 GCF_025860055.1 Xyrauchen texanus
AAAGGGAAGGACATGGTCCTTGGACGCGCTGATTATGTACCCAAATGGCAATTGTTAGTTTTTAATGTTTATTGTGCTTCATGGGGGAGACAACCTATAATTATAGGCCTTTTAGTAATGCTGAAGTGTCATGATATTTTTTGTAGAAGAAAACACAACTTCAGACAACACATTAAGCAGCCAACAAATCAGTCCTGGGCTTCAAACTACAGTGCAGCAGCTATGAGAATTCAGTGTTTAAGGGGTACAAAATCAAAGAGTTGCATGACAAGTCAAATTTTATTTTAAGCCAAGAGACAATTTAGGGTCTAGCAACACCTACAAGACATAGGTTGGTGATCAGTGACAGCGCGTCAAGTTTTAAAACCAGTAGTGGAGTAACTGCCAAAAGGACTTCTCATTTCAGTTGTACATTGATTCACAACAGACTAACATGCATCATTGTTTCAGGTTTTATTTTAAAAAGAAACCAGAATAACTTCTCCACTAGAAACGGTTTCCCCACTAGAAGTGGTCTTGAGATGAACATCCCTTCCTGAAAGATAAAGTGGAAGTGAGGGGCTGGGTTAGGGTTCAGAATTCTAAAGCCATAAAATTGTGAAGTACTCACGTCGCCTGTTGCAGCTTTGCTCACAGGAGCCAGTGAAAGAGGGATTGCATACTGCTGTACTACAGTGGATGAACACCTGAGCAAGAGGATTAGCCATAGCATTCATTACACCATGCAACATTAATGGTTATGACATGTTAGAAAGTTTAGTGATCGTACGGTTTCCTGCAGAGGTGCTAGTGATGCTGGATCCACAAATGTGAACATCTTCACAATGAAGCGCTTGTAGTGGGTTGGGAACTGGAGACCAGAGGAACCATCCACAAGAACCAGAGTGGTAAGGTAACGGTCATCTTGGTAAGGGCATCTAGAAGGCATGGACAGTCAGGGCTGGCTCAAAATAGACAGACTAAAATACTGGGGAAGAACCCCCCCCCCACAACTGCATTCTCAGCATAGTCTTACCTTCCTCCCTACATCTGAAACTTATTGCAGCACCTCATGTTATTGCCTCCATATGCCAAATCTCTTGTCATTATTTTCCCTCATTTGGAAATAGTTTCAGATAAAAGACATCCGCTAAATGAATGTCTAAAATGTAAAGCGGAGATACTCACCCATTAACTAAAAGGTCCCACTGAGGTAGGCTGAGGGGATCAGGGGTTGAGGTTGCCCAGCAACGTCCCAGGGTCAGGACAATATTGGGGTCGGTCCTCTCCAAAATGTGCACCTCAACATACACCGGTTCTCGCAGGACTTTTGTGACTGGGTAATCGGAGTCACTGTAGTAGGAAGTGTATGCTGCATCCTCTGCAGAAGGAGATTTAATTAACCCCACTGGCACTTTGAGAAAGCCATCTAGAAGACCAATACATTACCTTGAGCACATCCTTTAGTGACACATTGTCCATTCCCCAGTCTAAGCTCCACTCTGAGGGGTCCAGGAGCAGCTACAGGTGGAGGTGGTGGAACAGTATTGACCTCCACAACAAGAGCCTGAACAGCAGTGCCAGAATACCTACACTGGAAGAGAAACCTAGACAACAAACAGTCAGCTTGTAGCAGGCATCAAAGGTTTGAATCAAGCTAAAGCGTAGATCACTTACTCAAAATGACTGTCCCTTGTGATGGAGCCAAGTGGTCCAATCCCCACTTCATAGGATGAAGTCATTCTGTTCTCATACACCACAAATCCATTGTCCTCCTGCAATAAAACATGCTAAAAAGCCACTCCTTTCTAATTAAAGGACAAGGTCACCAATACCCACCATCATGCTTGTGCCACAAGCTGTGACAGGGAACTGGTAAATGGCAAAGGAAGGTGTGGAGCCAACTGGAGCACAAGGTGGGTCACTTCCACCCAACAGACGGACCGTATCCAGACTTAGTTGAGGCAGCGTAACATCTCTAGCCACAACAACCACAAACTGTCCATCTCTAATACATTGGACGGTCACTGTAACAAGGTACGGAGCAAGTTACCTCAAAGAAAGTTCTCACAAACATGACCAGCTGGACTGGTTCAACACCCTTACCTGCTTTCCCATAGTAACACTGCTGTCCATTAAAGCAGCAGTTTATAGCTTCACACTCTGCAGCACTGACACCAGGTTGTCCACATTGGATCTGCTCATAATCAGCTACAATACACTTGTCAAGAGGCTCTGCCTGCACCACTGGCTGCTTGGGTGGAAATGCCTGAGAAAACTGGGGAGTTTGCTGTTGCAAAGCCTGATGAGGTAAAAACTTCTGATCACTTGGCTGGAACACAAGAGCTTGTTTCTGGGCTGGAGTAGATCCTTGTTGTCGTTTTTGCTGTTGGACAGACTGTGATGGCAAAAACTGCTGATCACTTGGCTGGAACACAAGAGCTTGTTTCTGGGCTGGAGTAGATCCTTGTCGTCGTTTTTGCTGTTGGACAGACTGTGGTGGCAAAAACTGCTGATCACTTGGCTGGAACACAAGAGCTTGTTTCTGGGCTGGAGTCGATCCTTGTTGTCGTTTTTGCTGTTGGACAGACTGTGGTGGCAAAAACTGCTGATCACTTGGCTGGAACACAAGAGCTTGAGGATTCTTGGCTAGGATTCCCCCTTGTTGATTTTGTTGGAAGACTGAAGCCTGAGGCACCTGGGGCAGATTACTCCACTGTGGAACAGCATGACAGAATACACAAAACCACAAACATACTGCCAGAAGGTAACATTTACCCATATTGTTTATCATTGCTCCACAAATGATCACACCATTTAAGAGGATCCTATTTACCCTTTTTATATGGGATAGATCTTAGCTCATTAACTACGGCCCCTCTCCATTCATTAACAATCATGGTTCTCCAGACTTGCACAAAAGGGTGCTTACAAGGTGATTCATATTGGCACTCAAGAGTTAACTTTCTTTCATTGGTGATTTTTGAAAAGTTCTTGGATTTGTCACAATGAAAAGACACAATAAGAAAAAAATAAATCAAGCTCTGGGCATAATTCAACTAAAACAATGCTCTTTAGCTTACAAAGTTTTTTCCTTTTTGTATATGTTCCCCAAACTGCCTTTAACATTTTCCTTTTGCATGCTTAAGCACATGCTGCAAAAGTGTTGATGTCTGTGAAATAGTGAAATGTGGTCTTATAAAATCACCGGTCATTGTAGCTTCAGTAACTTTTTGAACAATGTTGTAAATGCTTGTTATTTGCCTTGCTAACATTAAATTCAATTTCCTAAATATAGACCCTAATTATCAAAATTATTTGAATGAGAGCTGAGAGCTAACCCCATTATAGTGACCACGAAGAGGTTACCCCATGTGACTCTGCCCTCCCTAGCATCCAGGCCAGTTTGGTTGCTTTTCGAGATCTTGCTGGAGATTCTCAGCACACACTGGGATGCAAACTCGCAAGCTTCCAGGGGTGGTAGTCAGTGTCTTTACTCGCTCAATCTACCCAGGCCCCTACTTCGTACAATTTGATTTAGTCTTGAAAAGTAACATTTTAGCAGATAGATTTCATCCTTCTTTTCACTTCATTTGACAAACGGCACAATAGACCGGAAGTTCAGTAATTTCTCATTGAGAGTCGTACAAGGGCTGTGTAGTGTTGTAAAATTTGGTGTTGTAAAGAGTGGTGGTGGTGTAGTGGACATTGGTTCAAGCCCCACAGCCACCACCATTGTGTCCTTGAGCAAGGCACTTAACTCCAGGTTGCTCTTGGGGAATTGTCCCTGTAATAAGTGCACTGTAAGTCGCTTTGGATAAAAGTGTCTGCCAAATGCATAAATGTAGTGAAGTTAATTAACTCCAGATGGTGTTTTTCTATCTCTGCATTATCTCGTGACTCCAGTCTTTTGATTCTGTTCACCAAAAAATTTATTCACTGATTCGTTCAATGACCATTTTTGTAAATCACACTTTCACTGCAGTATGTGTGAGTCATTAAACTTATACAATTTATTTCAGCTTTTCATACAACACTGGATCATTGTGGGTGACAACTGTACCAGTGCAAACCAGTTCATTTGCCCACTTTTGAATATTGTGTGAGTCGCTCATGGCAATAATGACAGGTACAATGAAAAATGTTCACATTTATTTTTTCCATTGCTTCCAAGTCTCCTCTCTATATATAATATATTAGTACTGATTCTTTGCTGTCAGAGTTTGACTGACAAGTAGGTTGGTAAATACAAATTTACCACATAATTTATGTACTAGCGCTTGGTTTGAGGTGGCATATCAAATCTAAAGTTATGCCCCACAAAGGCTAAATACAGTAACTATGCCAACACTGAAACTGAGAAAAATGGCTTAAAGGATTTTGGATTTTCCAGCTAAAGTTTCATTATCAAATTTTCTCACTTCGTTTTCTCTGAATCATAGGATAATGGAGCCAAACCCATCTGACACAGGACAGATCTTAATTAACTGCTTTTTTAAAAGTTAAATATAATTAGTTCCTCAATGTAGAAATTACCTCTTTACATTGTAGTTATATGAAATCTTAAACTTTGTGATAAAAAAATGATGTGCTCTTTATTTAATTTGACAAAATATTGGTTGTTTAAGCAGCATAAAGTTTTGAACTTTATTTAAAAAAAAAAAAAATCGTCTTGTGCTAAACATTCCTCCTCACTTTTAAAATGATTGCTACTCCCATGTGAAGAGCCCCTAAATAGTGTCTAGCTATGCCTATGGTTTCCCCTGAATCTGAGTTCAGCCAATACCGTCACTTACACGACAGATA